>NC_064645.1:88407434-88711887 GCF_023864345.2 Schistocerca serialis cubense
ACTGACACTCTAACTTTCGATGATTTGAACCTCTCCTGTGAGTCCAGTTTAAGATTCCGATGCTTCACTTCAGGTTTACTGGATTCCTTGGACCTTCTTATTGACGAAGAAACACAGAAATTGCATCCGAATTTAATACAAAAGGCACAATGCCGACTTAAGTACAAGAGGACTGACACACTAACTTTCTATGATTTGAACCTCTCTTTTAGGTTCAGTTTTAGATTCCGATGCTTCACTTCAGGTTTACTATATCCCTTGGACCTTCTTATTGACGATAAGGCACAATGCCGACTTAAGTACAAGAGGACTGACACTCTAACTTTCTATGATTTGAACCTCTGCTGTGAGTCCAGTTTTTGATTCCGATGCCTCACTTCAGGTTTACTGTATTCCTTTTGACCTTCTTATTGACGATGAAACACAGAAATTGCATCCGAATTTAATACAAAAGGCACAATGCCGACTTAAGTACAAGAGGACTGACACACTAACTTTCTATGATTTGAACCTCTCCTGTGAGTCCAGTTTTAGATTTCGATGCTTCACTTCAGATTAACTGTATCCCTTGGATCTTCTTATTGACGATAAGGCACAATGCCGACTTAAGTACAAGAGGACTGACACTCTAACTTTCTATGATTTGAACCACTCCTGTGAGTCCAGTTTAAGCTTCCGATGCTTCACTTCAGGTTTACTGTATCCCTTGGGCCTTCTTATTGACGATGAAACACAGAAATTGCATCCGAATTTAATACAAAAGGCACAATGCCGACTTAAGTACAAGAGGACTGACACACTAATTTTCTATGATCTGAACCTGTCCTGTGAGTCCAGTTTTAGATTCCGATGCTTCACTTCAGGTTTACTGTTTCCCTTGGACCTTCTTATTGACGATGAAACACAGAAATTGCATCCGAATTTATTACAAAAGGCACAATGCCGACTTAAGTACAAGAAGACTGACACTCTAACTTTCTATGAATTGAACCTCTCCTGTGAGTCCAGTTTTAGATTCCGATGCTTCACTTCCGGTTTACTGTTTCCCTTGGACCTTCTTATTGACGATGAAACACAGAAATTGCATCCGAATTTAATACAAAAGGCACAATGCTGTCTTAAGTACAAGAGGACTGACACTCTAACTTTCTATGATTTTAACCTCTCCTGTGAGTCCGGTTTAGATTCCGATGCTTCACTTCAGGTTTACTGTTTCCCTTGGACCTCCTTATTGACGATGAAACACAGAAATTGCATCCGAATTGTATACAAAAGGCACAATGCCGACTTAAGTACAAGAGGACTGACACACTAACTTTCTATGATTTGAACCTCTCTTGTGGGTTCAGTTATAGATTCCGATGCTTCACTTCAGGTTTACTGTATCCCTTGGACCTTATTATTGACGATAAGGCACAATGCCGACTTAAGTGCAAGAGGACTGACACTCTAACTTTCTATGATTTGAACCTCTGCTGTGAGTCCTGTTTTAGATTACGATGCCTCACTTCAGGTCTACTGTATCCCTTGGACCTTCTTATTGACAATGAAACACAGAAATTGCATCCGACTTTAATACAAAAGGCACAATGCCGACTTAAGTACAAGAGGACTGACACACTAACTTCCTATGATTTGAACCTCTCCTATGAGTCCAGTTTTAGATTCCGATGCTTCCCTTCAGATGTACTGTATCCCTTGGACCTTCTTATTGACGATAAGGCACAATGCCGACTTAAGTACAAGAGGACTGACACTCTAAATTTCTATGATTTGAACCTCTCCTGTGAGTCCAGTTTTAGATTCCGATGCTTCACTTCAGGTTTAATATATCCCTTGGACCTTCTTATTGACGATGAAACACAGAAATTGTATCCGAATCTAATACAAAAGGCACAATGCCGACTTAAGTACAAGAGGACTGACACACTAACTTTCTTTGATCTGAACCTCTCCTGTGAGTCCAGTTTTAGATTTCGATGCTTCACTTCAGATATACTGTATCCCTTGGACCTTTTTATTGACGATAAGGCACAATGCCGACTTAAGTACAAGAGGACTGACACTCTAACTTTCTATTATTTGAACCTCTCCTGTGAGTCCAGTTTTAGATTCCGATGCTTCCCTTCAGGTTTACTGTATCCCTTGGACCTTCTTATTGACGATAAGGCACAATGCCGACTTAAGTGCAAGAGGACTGACTCACTAACTTTCTATGATTTGAACCTCTCCTGTGAGTCCAGTTTTGGATTCCGATGCTTCACTTCAGGTTTACTGTATCCCTTGGACCTTCATATTGACGATAAGTCACAATGCCGACTTATGTACAAGAGGACTGACTCACTAACTTTCTATGATTTGAACCTCTCCTGTGAATCCAGTTTTAGATTCCGATGCTTCACTTCAGATTTACTATATCCCTTGGACCTTCTTATTGACGATGAAACACAGAAATTGCATCCAAATTTAATACAAAAGAAACAATGCCGACCTAAGAACACGAGGACTGACACTCTAACTTTCGATGATTTGAACCTCTCCTGTGAGTCCAGTTTTAGATTCCGATGCTTCCCTTCAGGTTTACTGTATCCCTTGGACCTTCTTATTGACGATAAGGCACAATGCCGACTTAAGTGCAAGAGGACTGACTCACTAACTTTCTATGATTTGAACCTCTCCTGTGAGTCCAGTTTTGGATTCCGATGCTTCACTTCAGGTTTACTGTATCCCTTGGACCTTCATATTGACGATAAGTCACAATGCCGACTTATGTACAAGAGGACTAACTCACTAACTTTCTATGATTTGAACCTCTCCTGTGAATCCAGTTTTAGATGCCGATGCCTCACTTCAGATTTACTATATCCCTTGGACCTTCTTACTGACGATAAGGCATAATGCCGGCTTAAGTACAAGAGGGCTGACACTCTAACTTTCTATGATATGAACCTCTCCTGTGAGTCCAGTTTTAGATTCCGATGCTTCACATCAGGTTTACAGTATCTCTTGGAGCTTCTTATTGACGATGAAACACAGAAATTACATCCGAATTCAATACAGAAGGCTCAATACCGACTTAAATACTAGAGGACTGACACTCTAACTCTCTATGTTTGAACCTCTCCTGTGAGTCCAGTTTTAGATTCCGATGCTTCACTTCAGGTTTACTGTATCCCTTGGACCTTCTTATTGACGATGAAACACAGAAATTGCATCCAAATTTAATACAAAAGAAACAATGCCGACCTAAGAACACGAGGACTGACACTCTAACTTTCGATGATTTGAACCTCTCCTGTGAGTCCAGTTTAAGATTCCGATGCTTCACTTCAGGTTTACTGGATTCCTTGGACCTTCTTATTGACGAAGAAACACAGAAATTGCATCCGAATTTAATACAAAAGGCACAATGCCGACTTAAGTACAAGAGGACTGACACACTAACTTTCTATGATTTGAACCTCTCTTTTAGGTTCAGTTTTAGATTCCGATGCTTCACTTCAGGTTTACTATATCCCTTGGACCTTCTTATTGACGATAAGGCACAATGCCGACTTAAGTACAAGAGGACTGACACTCTAACTTTCTATGATTTGAACCTCTGCTGTGAGTCCAGTTTTTGATTCCGATGCCTCACTTCAGGTTTACTGTATTCCTTTTGACCTTCTTATTGACGATGAAACACAGAAATTGCATCCGAATTTAATACAAAAGGCACAATGCCGACTTAAGTACAAGAGGACTGACACACTAACTTTCTATGATTTGAACCTCTCCTGTGAGTCCAGTTTTAGATTTCGATGCTTCACTTCAGATTAACTGTATCCCTTGGACCTTCTTATTGACGATAAGGCACAATGCCGACTTAAGTACAAGAGGACTGACACTCTAACTTTCTATGATTTGAACCACTCCTGTGAGTCCAGTTTAAGCTTCCGATGCTTCACTTCAGGTTTACTGTATCCCTTGGGCCTTCTTATTGACGATGAAACACAGAAATTGCATCCGAATTTAATACAAAAGGCACAATGCCGACTTAAGTACAAGAGGACTGACACACTAATTTTCTATGATCTGAACCTGTCCTGTGAGTCCAGTTTTAGATTCCGATGCTTCACTTCAGGTTTACTGTTTCCCTTGGACCTTCTTATTGACGATGAAACACAGAAATTGCATCCGAATTTATTACAAAAGGCACAATGCCGACTTAAGTACAAGAAGACTGACACTCTAACTTTCTATGAATTGAACCTCTCCTGTGAGTCCAGTTTTAGATTCCGATGCTTCACTTCCGGTTTACTGTTTCCCTTGGACCTTCTTATTGACGATGAAACACAGAAATTGCATCCGAATTTAATACAAAAGGCACAATGCTGTCTTAAGTACAAGAGGACTGACACTCTAACTTTCTATGATTTTAACCTCTCCTGTGAGTCCGGTTTAGATTCCGATGCTTCACTTCAGGTTTACTGTTTCCCTTGGACCTCCTTATTGACGATGAAACACAGAAATTGCATCCGAATTGTATACAAAAGGCACAATGCCGACTTAAGTACAAGAGGACTGACACACTAACTTTCTATGATTTGAACCTCTCTTGTGGGTTCAGTTATAGATTCCGATGCTTCACTTCAGGTTTACTGTATCCCTTGGACCTTATTATTGACGATAAGGCACAATGCCGACTGAAGTGCAAGAGGACTGACACTCTAACTTTCTATGATTTGAACCTCTGCTGTGAGTCCTGTTTTAGATTACGATGCCTCACTTCAGGTCTACTGTATCCCTTGGACCTTCTTATTGACAATGAAACACAGAAATTGCATCCGACTTTAATACAAAAGGCACAATGCCGACTTAAGTACAAGAGGACTGACACACTAACTTCCTATGATTTGAACCTCTCCTATGAGTCCAGTTTTAGATTCCGATGCTTCCCTTCAGATGTACTGTATCCCTTGGACCTTCTTATTGACGATAAGGCACAATGCCGACTTAAGTACAAGAGGACTGACACTCTAAATTTCTATGATTTGAACCTCTCCTGTGAGTCCAGTTTTAGATTCCGATGCTTCACTTCAGGTTTAATATATCCCTTGGACCTTCTTATTGACGATGAAACACAGAAATTGTATCCGAATCTAATACAAAAGGCACAATGCCGACTTAAGTACAAGAGGACTGAAACACTAACTTTCTTTGATCTGAACCTCTCCTGTGAGTCCAGTTTTAGATTTCGATGCTTCACTTCAGATATACTGTATCCCTTGGACCTTTTTATTGACGATAAGGCACAATGCCGACTTAAGTACAAGAGGACTGACACTCTAACTTTCCATTATTTGAACCTCTCCTGTGAGTCCAGTTTTAGATTCCGATGCTTCCCTTCAGGTTTACTGTATCCCTTGGACCTTCTTATTGACGATAAGGCACAATGCCGACTTAAGTGCAAGAGGACTGACTCACTAACTTTCTATGATTTGAACCTCTCCTGTGAGTCCGGTTTTGGATTCCGATGCTTCACTTCAGGTTTACTGTATCCCTTGGACCTTCATATTGACGATAAGTCACAATGCCGACTTATGTACAAGAGGACTGACTCACTAACTTTCTATGATTTGAACCTCTCCTGTGAATCCAGTTTTAGATTCCGATGCTTCACTTCAGATTTACTATATCCCTTGGACCTTCTTATTGACGATGAAACACAGAAATTGCATCCAAATTTAATACAAAAGAAACAATGCCGACCTAAGAACACGAGGACTGACACTCTAACTTTCGATGATTTGAACCTCTCCTGTGAGTCCAGTTTAAGATTCCGATGCTTCACTTCAGGTTTACTGGATTCCTTGGACCTTCTTATTGACGAAGAAACACAGAAATTGCATCCGAATTTAATACAAATGCACAATGGCGACTTAAGTACAAGAGGACTGACTCACTAACTTTCTATGATTTGAACCTCTCTTTTAGGTTCAGTTTTAGATTCCGATGCTTCACTTCAGGTTTACTATATCCCTTGGACCTTCTTATTGACGATAAGGCACAATGCCGACTTAAGTACAAGAGGACTGACACTCTAACTTTCTATGATTTGAACCTCTGCTGTGTGTCCAGTTTTTGATTCCGATGCCTCACTTCAGGTTTACTGTATTCCTTTTGACCTTCATATTGACGATGAAACACAGAAATTGCTTCCAAATTTAATACAAAAGGCAGAATGCCGACTTAAGTACAAGAGGACTGACACACAAACTTTCTATGATTTGAACCTCTCCTGTGAGTCCAGTTTTAGATTCTGATGCTTTACTTCAGATGTACTGTATCCCTTGGACCATCTTATTGACGATAAGGCACAATGCCGACTTAAGTACAAGAGGACTGACACTCTAACTTTCTATGATTTGAACCTCTCCTGTGAGTCCAGTTTTAGATTCCGATGCTTCACTTCAGGTTTAATATATCCCTTGGACCTTCTTATTGACGATGAAACACAGAAATAGTATCCGAATTTAATACAAAAGGCACAATGCCGACTTAAGTACAAGAGGACTGACACACTGACTTTCTATGATTTGAACCTCTCCTGTGAGTCCAGTTTTAGATTTCGATGCTTCACTTCAGATATACTGTATCCCTTGGACCTTCTTATTGACGATAAGGCACAATGCCGACTTAAGAACAAGAGGACTGACACTCTAACTTTCTATGATTTGAACCTCTCCTGTGAGTCCAGTTTTAGATTCCGATGCTTCACTTCAGGTTTACTGTATCCCTTGGACCTTCTTATTGGCGATAAGGCACAATGCCGACCTAAGTGCAAGAGGACTGACTCACTAACTTTCTATGATTTGAACCTCTCCTGTGAGTCCAGTTTTAGATTCCGATGCTTCACTTCAGATTTACTGTATCCCTTGGACCTTCTTATTGACGATAAGGCACAATGTCGACTTAAGTACAAGAGGACTGACACTCTAACTTTCTATGATATGAACCTCTGCTGTGAGTCCAGTTTTAGATTCCGATGCTTCACTTCAGGTTTACTGTATCCCTTGGACATTCGTATTGACGATGAAACACAGAAATTGCATCCGAATTTAATACTAAAGGCACAATGCCGACTTTAGTACAAGAGGACTGACACACTAACTTTCTATGATTTCAGCTTCTCCTGTGAGTCCAGTTTTAGATTCTGATGCTTCACTTCTGATTTACTGTATCCCTTGTACCTTCTTATTGACGATAAGGCACAATGCCGACTTAAGTACAAGAGGACTTACACTCAAACTTTCTATGATTTGAACCTCTGCTGTGAGTCCAGTTTTAGATTCCGATGCTTCACTTCAGGTTTACTATATCCCTTGGACCTTCTTATTAACGATGAAACACAGATATTGCATCCGAATTTAATACAAAAGTCACAATGCCGACTTTAGTAGAAGAGGACTGACACACTAACTTTCTATGATTTGAACCTCTCCTGTGAGTCCAGTTTTAGATTCTGATGCTTCACTTCTGATTTACTGTATCCCTTGTACCTTCTTATTGACGATAAGGCACAATGCCGGCTTAAGTACAAGAGGACTGACACTCTAACTTTCTATGATATGAACCTCTCCTGTGAGTCCAGTTTTAGATTCCGATGCTTCACATCAGGTTTACTGTATTTCTTGGAGCTTCTTATTGACGATGAAACACAGAAATTACATCTGATTCCATACAAAAGGCACAATACCGACTTAAATACAAGAGGACTGACATTCTAACTCTCTATGTTTGAACCTCTCCTGTGAGTCCAGTTTTAGATTCCGATGCTTCACTTCAGGTTTACTGTATCCCTTGGACCTTCTTATTGACGATGAAACACAGAAATTGCATCCAAATTTAATACAAAAGAAATATTGCCGACCTAAGAACACGAGGACTGACACTCTAACTTTCGATGATTTGAACCTCTCCTGTGAGTCCAGTTTAAGATTCCGATGCTTCACTTCAGGTTTACTGGATTCCTTGGACCTTCTTATTGACGAAGAAACACAGAAATTGCATCCGAATTTAATACAAAAGGCACAATGGCGACTTAAGTACAAGAGGACTGACTCAATAACTTTCTATGATTTGAACCTCTCTTTTAGGTTCAGTTTTAGATTCCGATGCTTCACTTCAGGTTTACTATATCCCTTGGACCTTCTTATTGACGATAAGGCACAATGCCGACTTAAGAACACGAGGACTGACACTCTAACTTTCTATGATTTGAACCTCTCCTGTGAGTCCAGTTTTAGATTCCGATGCTTCACTTCAGGTTTAATATATCCCTTGGACCTTCTTATTGACGATGAAACACAGAAATAGTATCCGAATTTAATACAAAAGGCACAATGCCGACTTAAGTACAAGAGGACTGACACACTAACTTTCTATGATTTGAACCTCTCCTGTGAGTCCAGTTTTAGATTTCGATGCTTCACTTCAGATATACTGTATCCCTTGGACCTTCTTATTGACGATAAGGCACAATGCCGACTTAAGAACAAGAGGACTGACACTCTAACTTTCTATGATTTGAACCTCTCCTGTGAGTCCAGTTTTAGATTCCGATGCTTCACCTCAGGTTTACTGTATCCCTTGGACCTTCTTATTGGCGATAAGGCACAATGCCGACTTAAGTGCAAGAGGACTGACTCACTAACTTTCTATGATTTGAACCTCTCCTGTGAGTCCAGTTTTAGATTCCGATGCTTCACTTCAGATTTACTGTATCCCTTGGACCTTCTTATTGACGATAAGGCACAATGTCGACTTAAGTACAAGAGGACTGACACTCTAACTTTCTATGATATGAACCTCTGCTGTGAGTCCAGTTTTAGATTCCGATGCTTCACTTCAGGTTTACTGTATCCCTTGGACCTTCTTATTGGCGATAAGGCACAATGCCGACTTAAGTGCAAGAGGACTGACTCACTAACTTTCTATGATTTGAACCTCTCCTGTGAGTCCAGTTTTAGATTCCGATGCTTCACATCAGGTTTACTGTATCTCTTGGAGCTTCTTATTGACGATGAAACACAGAAATT
Source organism: Schistocerca serialis cubense (assembly GCF_023864345.2). Taxonomy (NCBI): domain Eukaryota; kingdom Metazoa; phylum Arthropoda; class Insecta; order Orthoptera; family Acrididae; genus Schistocerca; species Schistocerca serialis. The sequence continues at coordinate 88,416,515 of NC_064645.1, forward strand.
ACATCCGATTCCATACAAAAGGCACAATACCGACTTAAATACAAGAGGACTGACATTCTAACTCTCTATGTTTGAACCTCTCCTGTGAGTCCAGTTTTAGATTCCGATGCTTCACTTCAGGTTTACTGTATCCCTTGGACCTTCTTATTGACGATGAAACACAGAAATTGCATCCAAATTTAATACAAAAGGCACAATGCCGACTTAAGTACAAGAGGACTGTCACTCTAACTTTCTATGATTTGAATCTCTCCTGTGAGTCCAGTTTCAGATTCCGTTGCTTCACTTCAGGTTTACTGTATCCCTTGGACCTTTTTAATGACGATGAAACACAGAGTTGGATCAGAATTTCATACAAAAGGGCACAATACCGACTTAAGTACAAGAGGACTGACACTCTAACTCTCGATGATTTGAACCTCTCCTGTGAGTCCAGTTTTAGATTCCGATGCTTCACTTCAGATTTACTGTATCCCTTGGACCTTCTTATTGACGATGAAACACAGAAGTAGCATCCAAATTTAATACAAAATGCACAATGCCGACATAAGTACAAGAGGACTGACACTCTGACTTTCTATGATTTGAACCTCTTCTGTGAGTCCAGTTTTAGATTCCGATGCTTCACTTCAGGTTTACTGTATGACTTGGACCTTCTTATTGACGATTAAACACAGAAATTGCATCCGAATTTAATACAAAAGGCCCAATGCCGACTTAAGTACAAGAGGACTGACACTCTAAATTTCCATGATTTGAACCTCCCCTATGAGTCCAGTTTTAGATTCCGATGCTTCACTTCAGGTTTACTGTATCCCTTGGACCTTCTTATTGACGATGAAACACAGAAATTGCATCCACATTTAATACAAAAGGAACCGTGTCGACTTAATTACAAGAGGACTGACACTCTAACTTTCGATGACTTGAACTTTTCCTGTGGGTCCAGTTTTAGATTCCGATGCTTTAATTCAGGTTTACTGTATCCCTTGGACCTTCATATTGACGAAGAACCACAGAAATTGAATCCGAATTTAATACAAAAGGCACAATGCCGACTTAAGTACAAGAGGACTGACTCACTAACTTTCTATGATTTGAATCTCTCCTGTGGGTCCAGTTTTAGATTCCGATGCTTCACTTCAGATTTACTGTATCCCTGGGACCTTCTTATTGATGATGAGGCACAATGCCGACTTAAGTACAAGAGGACTGACACTCTAACTCTCTATGATTTGAACCGCTCCTGTGAGTCCAGTTTTCGATTCCGATGCTTCACTTCAGGTTTACTGTATCCCTTGGATCTTCTTATTGAGGATGAAACACAGAAATTGCATCCGAATTTAATACAAAAGGCACAATGCCGACTTAAGTACAAGAGCACTGCGACACTAACTTTCTATGATTGGAACCTTTCCTGTGAGTCAAGTTTTAGATTCCAATGCTTCACTTCAGATTTACTGTATCCCTTGGACCTTCTTATTGACGATGAGGCACAATGCCAATGCCAATGCCAATGAGGACTGACACGCTAAACTTTCTATGATTTGAACCTCTGCTGGTAGTACTGGTTTAGATTCCGAGGCATCACTTCAGGTTTACTGTATCCCTTGGACCTTCTTATTGACGATGAAACACAGAAATTGCATCCGAATTTAATACAAAAGGCACAATGCCGACTTAAGTACAAGAGGACTGACACACTAACTTTTTAAGATTTGAACCTCTGCTGTGAGCCCAGTTTTAGATTCCGATTCTTCACTTCAGATTTACTGTATCCTTTGGACCTTCTTATTGACGATAAGGCACAATGCCGACTTAAGTTAAAGAGGACTGACACTCTAATTTTCTATGATTTGAACCTCTGCTGTGAGTCCAGTTTTAGATTCCGTTGCTTCACTTCAGGTTTACTGTATCCCTTGGACCTTCTTATTGACGATGAAATACAGAAATTACATCCGAATTCAATACAAAAGGCACAATACCGACTTAAGTACAAGAGGACTGACACTCTAACTCTCTATGATATGAAACTCTCCTGTGAGTCCAGTTTTAGATTCCGATGCTTCACTTCAGGTTTACTGTCTCCCTTGGACCTTCTTATTGACGATGAAACACAGAAATTGCATCCGAATTTAATACAAAAGGCACAATGCCGACTTAAGTACAAGAGGACTGACACACTAACTTTCTAAGATTTGAACCTCTGCTGTGAGCCCAGTTTTAGATTCCGATTCTTCACTTCAGATTTACTGTATCCTTTGGACCTTCTTATTGACGATAAGGCACAATGCCGACTTAAGTTAAAGAGGACTGATACTCTAATTTTCTATGATTTGAACCTCTGCTGTGAGTCCAGTTTTAGATTCCGTTGCTTCACTTCAGGTTTAATATATCCCTTGGACCTTCTTATTGACGATGAAACACAGAAATAGTATCCGAATTTAATACAAAAGGCACAATGCCGACTTAAGTACAAGAGGACTGACACACTAACTTTCTATGATTTGAACCTCTCCTGTGAGTCCAGTTTTAGATTTCGATGCTTCACTTCAGATATACTGTATCCCTTGGACCTTCTTATTGACGATAAGGCACAATGCCGACTTAAGAACAAGAGGACTGACACTCTAACTTTCTTTGATTTGAACCTCTCCTGTGAGTCCAGTTTTAGATTCCGATGCTTCACTTCAGGTTTACTGTATCCCTTGGACCTTCTTATTGGCGATAAGGCACAATGCCGACTTAAGTGCAAGAGGACTGACTCACTAACTTTCTATGATTTGAACCTCTCCTGTGAGTCCAGTTTTAGATTCCGATGCTTCACTTCAGATTTACTGTATCCCTTGGACCTTCTTATTGACGATAAGGCACAATGTCGACTTAAGTACAAGAGGACTGACACTCTAACTTTCTATGATTTGAACCTCTGCTGTGAGTCCAGTTTTAGATTCCGATGCTTCACTTCAGGTTTACTGTATCCCTTGGACATTCTTATTGACGATGAAACACAGAAATTGCATCCGAATTTAATACAAAAGGCACAATGCCGACTTTAGTACAAGAGGACTGACACACTAACTTTCTATGATTTCAGCCTCTCCTGTGAGTCCAGTTTTAGATTCTGATGCTTCACTTCTGATTTACTGTATCCCTTGTACCTTCTTATTGACGATAAGGCACAATGCCGACTTAAGTACAAGAGGACTTACACTCAAACTTTCTATGATTTGAACCTCTGCTGTGAGTCCAGTTTTAGATTCCGATGCTTCACTTCAGGTTTACTATATCCCTTGGACCTTCTTATTAACGATGAAACACAGAAATTGCATCCGAATTAAATACAAAAGTCACAATGCCGACTTTAGTAGAAGAGGACTGACACACTAACTTTCTATGATTTGAACCTCTCCTGTGAGTCCAGTTTTAGATTCTGATCCTTCACTTCAGATTTACTATATCCCTTGGACCTTCTTACTGACGATAAGGCACAATGCCGACTTCAGTACAAGAGGACTGACACACTAACTATCTATGATTTGAACCTCTCCTGTGAGTCCAGTTTTAGATTCCGATGCTTCACTTCAGATTTACTATATCCCTTGGACCTTCTTACTGACGATAAAGCATAATGCCGGCTTAAGTACAAGAGGACTGACACTCTAACTTTCTATGATATGAACCTCTCCTGTGAGTCCAGTTTTAGATTCCGATGCTTCACATCAGGTTTACTGTATCTCTTGGAGCTTCTTATTGACGATGAAACACAGAATTACATCCGATTCCATACAAAAGGCACAATACCGACTTAAATACAAGAGGACTGACATTCTAACTCTCTATGTTTGAACCTCTCCTGTGAGTCCAGTTTTAGATTCCGATGCTTCACTTCAGGTTTACTGTATCCCTTGGACCTTCTTATTGACGATGAAACACAGAATTTGCATCCAAATTTAATACAAAAGGCACAATGCCGACTTAAGTACAAGAGGACTGGCACTCTAACTTTCTATGATTTGAATCTCTCCTGTGAGTCCAGTTTTAGATTCCGTTGCTTCACTTCAGGTTTACTGTATCCCTTGGACCTTCTTAATGACGATGAAACACAGATTTGGATCAGAATTTCATACAACAGGGCACAATACCGACTTAAGTACAAGAGGACTGACACTCTAACTCTCGATGATTTGAACCTCTCCTGTGAGTCCAGTTTTAGATTCCGATGCTTCACTTCAGATTTACTGTATCCCTTGGACCTTCTTATTGACGATGAAACACAGAAGTAGCATCCAAATTTAATACAAAATGCACAATGCCGACTTAAGTACAAGAGGACTGACACTCTGAATTTCTATGATTTGAACCTCTTCTGTGAGTCCAGTTTTAGATTCCGATGCTTCACTTCAGGTTTACTGTATGACTTGGACCTTCTTATTGACGATTAAACACAGAAATTGCATCCGAATTTAATACAAAAGGCCCAATGCCGATTTAAGTACAAGAGGACTGACACTCTAAATTTCCATGATTTGAACCTCCCCTATGAGTCCAGTTTTAGATTCCGATGCTTCACTTCAGGTTTACTGTATCCCTTGGACCTTCTTATTGACGATGAAACACAGAAATTGCATCCACATTTAATACAAAAGGAACCGTGTCGACTTAATTACAAGAGGACTGACACTCTAACTTTCGATGACTTGAACTTTTCCTGTGGGTCCAGTTTCTGATTCCGATGCTTTAATTCAGGTTTACTGTATCCCTTGGACCTTCATATTGACGAAGAACCACAGAAATTGAATCCGAATTTAATACAAAAGGCACAATGCCGACTTAAGTACAAGAGGACTGACACACTAACTTTCTAAGATTTGAACCTCTGCTGTGAGCCCAGTTTTAGATTCCGATTCTTCACTTCAGATTTACTGTATCCTTTGGACCTTCTTATTGACGATAAGGCACAATGCCGACTTAAGTTAAAGAGGACTGACACTTTAATTTTCTATGATTTGAACCTCTGCTGTGAGTCCAGTTTTAGATTCCGTTGCTTCACTTCAGGTTTACTGTATCCCTTGGACCTTCTTATTGACGATGAAACACAGAAATTACATCCGAATTCAATACAAAAGGCACAATACCGACTTAAATACAAGAGGACTGACACTCTAACTCTCTATGTTTGAACCTCTCCTGTGAGTCCAGTTTTAGATTCCGTTGCTTCACTTCAGGTTTACTGTATCCCTTGGACCTTCTTATTGACGATGAAACACAGAAATTGCATCCCAATTTAATACAAAAGGCACAATGCCGACTTGAGTACACGAGGACTGACACTCTAACTTTCGATGACTTGAACCTCTCCTGTGAGTCCAGTTTAAGATTCCGATGCTTCACTTCAGGTTTACTGGATTCCTTGGACCTTCTTATTGACGATGAAACACAGAAATTGCATCCGAATTTAATACAAAAGGCACAATGCCGACTTAAGTACAAGAGGACTGACACTCTAACTTTCTATGATTTGAGCCTCTCCTGTGAGTCCGGTTTTAGATTCCGATGCTTCACATCAGGTTTACTGTATCTCTTGGACTTTCATATTGATGATGAAACACAGAAATTACATCCGAATTCAATTCAAAAGGCACAATACCGACTTAAGTACAAGAGGACTGACACTCTAACTCTCTATGATATGAAACTCTCCTGTGAGTCCAGTTTTAGATTCCGATGCTTCACTTCAGGTTTACTGTCTCCCTTGGACCTTCTTATTGACGATGAAACACAGAAATTGCATGCAAATTTAATACAAAAGGCACAATGCCGACTTAAGTACAAGAGTACTGACACTCTAATTTTCGATTATTTGAACCTCTCCTGTGAGTCCAGTTTTAGATTCCGATGCTTCAATTCAGGTTGACTGTATCCCTTGGACCTTCTTATTGACGATGAGACACAGAAATTGCATCCGAATTTAATACAAAAGGAACAATGCCGACTTAAGTACAAGAGGACTGACACTCTAACTTTCTATGATTTGAATCTCTCCTGTGAGTCCAGTTTTAGATCCGATGCTTCACTTCAGGTTTACTGTATCCCTTGGACCTTCTTATTGACGATGAAACACAGATTTGGATCCGAATTTAATACAAAAGGGCACAATGCCGACTTCAATCTATCAGGTATAGAATGGGATAGTCACACAATCAGAACTGGAGCCAGGGACAGAGACTCTTGTGACATTATCCTGACTGCCTTGTCCGAGAATTACTTCGAGCAGATAGTTAGAGAACCAACTCGTGAAGCTAACGTTTTAGACCTCATAGCAACAAATAGACCGGAACTTTTCGACTCCGTGAATGTAGAAGAGGGTATCAGTGATCATAAGTCAGTGGTTGCATCAATGACTACAAGTGTAATAAGAAATGCCAAGAAAGGAAGGAAAATATATTTGCTTAACAAGAGTGATAGGGCACAAATCGCAGAATATCTGAGTGACCACCATCAAACGTTCATTTCTGAGGTAGAGGATGTGGAACAAAAATGGAAAAAATTCAGAAACATCGTCCAGTACGCCTTAGATAAGTTCGTACCGACTAAGGTCCAAAGCGAGGGGAAAGATCCACCGTGGTATAACAATCATGTACGAAAGGTACTACGGAAACAAAGAAAGCTTCATCATAGGTTTAAGAGTAGTCGAATCATAGCTGATAAGGAAAAGCTGAACGAAGTGAAAAAGAGCGTAAAGAGAGCAATGAGAGAAGCATTCAACGAATTCGAACATAAAACATTGGCAAACAATCTAAACAAGAACCCTAAAATGTTTTGGTCATATGTAAAATCGGTAAGCGGATCTAAATCCCCTATTCAGTCACTCGTTGACCACGATGGAACCGAAACAGAGGACGACCGAAGAAAGGCAGAAATACTGAATTCAGTGTTCCGAAACTGTTTCACTGCGGAAAATCGTAACACGGTCCCTGACTTCAGCCGTCGCACGGACGCCAAAATGGAAAATAGTGAAATAAACGATATCGGAATTGAAAAACAACTGCTATCACTCAGTAGCGGAAAAGCATCCGGACCAGACGAGATACCCTTAAGATTCTACAGTGATTATGCTAAAGAACTTGCCCCCTTTCTATCAGCAATTTATCGTAGTTCGCTGGAAGAACGTAAAGTACCTAGCGACTGGAAGAAAGCGCAGGTCGTTCCCATTTTCAAGAAGGGTCATAAATCAGATGCGAATAATTATAGGCCTATTTCGCTTACGTCAATCTGTTGTAGAATAATGGAACATGTTTTGTGTTCTCGTATTATGACGTTCTTAGATAATACAAATCTCCTTCATCATAATCAACATGGATTCCGCAAACAGAGATCATGTGAAACTCAGCTCGCCCTATTTGCCCAAGAAATTCACAGTGCCGTAGACACTGGCGAGCAGATTGATGCCGTATTCCTGGACTTCAGGAAGGCATTTGATACGGTTCCGCACTTACGTTTAGTGAAAAAAATACGAGCTTACGGAATATCGGACCAGGTTTGTGATTGGATTCAGGATTTCCTAGAAGAAAGAACACGACATGTCATTCTTAACGGTTCAAAATCTGCAGATGTAGAGGTAATTTCGGGAGTACCGCAGGGAAGCGTGATAGGACCTTTATTGTTTACAATATACATAAATGACTTAGTTGACAACATCGGTAGCTCCGTGAGGCTATTTGCAGATGACACGGTTGTCTACAAGAAAGTAGCAACATCAGAAGACTCGTACGTACTCCAGGAGGACCTGCAGAGGATTAATGCATGGTGCGACAGCTGGCAGCTTTCCCTAAACGTAGATAAATGTAATATAATGCGCATACATAGGGGCAGAAATCCATTCCAGTACGATTATGCCATAGGTGGTAAATCATTGGAAGCGGTAACGACCGTAAAATACTTAGGAGTTACTATCCGGAGCGATCTGAAGTGGAATGATCACATAAAACAAATAGTGGGAAAAGCAGGCGCCAGGTTGAGATTCATAGGAAGAATTCTAAGAAAATGTGCCTCATCGACGAAAGAAGTAGCTTACAAAACGCTTGTTCGTCCGATTCTTGAGTATTGCTCATCAGTATGGGACCCTTACCAGGTTGGATTAATAGAAGAGATAGACATGATCCAGCGAAAAGCAGCGCGATTCGTCATGGGGACATTTAGTCAGCGCGAGAGCGTTACGGAGATGCTGAACAAGCTCCAGTGGCGGACACTTCAAGAAAGGCGTTACGCAATACGGAGAGGTTTATTATCGAAATTACGAGAGAGCACATTCCGGGAAGAGATGGGCAACATATTACTACCGCCCACATATATCTCGCGTAATGATCACAACGAAAAGATCCGAGAAATTAGAGCAAATACGGAGACTTACAAGCAGTCGTCCTTTCCACGCACAATTCGTGAATGGAACAGGGAAGGGGGGATCAGATAGTTGTACAATAAGTACCCACCGCCACACACCGTAAGGTGGCTCGCGGAGTATAGATGTAGATGTAGATGTAGAAGTGCAAGAGGACTGACACTCTAACTTTCTATGATTTGAACCTCTCCTGTGAGTCCAGTTTTAGATTCCGATTCTTCACATCAGGTTTACTGTATATCTTCGACCTTCTTATTGATGATGAAACACAGAAATTGCATCCGAATTCAATACAAATGGCACAATACCGACTTAAGTACAAGAGGACTGACACTCTAACTCTCGATGATTTGAACCTCTCCTGTGAGTCCAGTTTTTGATTCCGATGCTTCACTTCAGATTTACTGTATCCCTAGGACCTTCTTATTGACGATGAAACACAGAAGTTGCATCCAAATTTAATACAAAATACACAATGCCGACTTAAGTACAAGAGGACTGACACTCTAACTTCCTATGATTTGAACCTCTTCTGTGAGTCCAGTTTTAGATTCCGATGCTTCACTTCAGGTTTACTGTATGACTTGGACCTTCTTATTGACGATTAAACACAGAAATTGCATCCAAATTTAATACAAAAGGCCCAATGCCGACTTAAGTACAAGAGGACTGACACTCTAACTTTCCATGATTTGAACCTCCCCTATGAGTCCAGTTTTAGATTCCGATGCTTCACTTCAGGTTTACTGTATCCCTTGGACCTTCATATTGACGAAGAACCACAGAAATTGAATCCGAATTTAATACAAAAGGCACAATGCCGACTTAAGTACAAGAGGACTGACTCACTAACTTTCTATGATTTGAATCTCTCCTGTGAGTCCAGTTTTAGATTCCGATGCTTCACTTCAGATTTACTGTATCCCTGGGACCTTCTTATTGAAGATGAGGCACAATGCCGACTTAAGTACAAGAGGACTGACACTCTAACTCTCTATGATTTGAACCGCTCCTGTGAGTCTAGTTTTCGATTCCGATGCTTCACTTCAGGTTTACTGTATCCCTTGGACCTTCTTATTGAGGATGAAACACAGAAATTGCATCCGAATTTAATACAAAAGGCACAATGCCGACTTAAGTACAAGAGAATTGACACTCTAACTTTCTATGATTTGAACCTCTCCTGTGAGTCCAGTTTTAGATTCCGATGCTTCACATCAGGTTTTCTGTATCTCTTGGACCTTCTTATTGACGATAAAGCACAGAAATTGCATCCGAATTTAATACAAAAGGCACAATGCCGACTTAAGTACAAGAGTACTGACACTCGAACTCTCGATGATTTGAACCTCTCCTGTGAGTCCAGTTTTAGATTCCGATGCTTCACTTCAGGCTTACTGTATCCCTTGGACCTTCTTATTGACGATGAAACACAGAAATTGCATCCGAATTAAATACAAAAGGCACAATGCCGACTTAAGTACAGGAGGACTGACACTCTAACTTTCGAAGATTTGTACCTCTCCTGTGAGTCCAGTTTTAGATTCCGATGCTACAATTCAGGTTTATCGTATCCCTTGGACCTTCCTATTGACGATGAAACACAGATATTGCAACCGAATATAAAAAAAAAGGCGCAATGCCGACTTAAGTACAAGAGGACTGACACACTAACTTTGTATGATTTGAACCTCTCCTGTCAGTCCAGTTTTAGATTCCGATGCTTCAATTCAGGTTTACTGTATCCCTTGGACCTTCTTATTGACGATGAAACACAGAAATTGCATCCGAATATAATACAAAATGCCCAATGCCGACTTAAGTACAAGAGGACTGACTCTCTACCTTTCTATGATTTGAACCTCTCCTGTGAGTCCAGTTTTAGACTCCGATGCTTCACGTCAGGTTTACTGTATCCCTTAGACTTTCTTATTGTCGATGAAACACAGAAATTGCATCCAAATTTAATACAAAAGGCACAATGCCGACTTAAGTACAAGAGGACTGACACTCTAACTTTCTATGATTTGAACCTCTGCTGTGAGTCCAGTTTTAGATTCCGATGCTTCACTTCAGGTTTTCTGTATCCCTCGGACCTTCTTATTGACGATGAAACACAGAAATTGCATCCGAATTTAATACAAAAGGCCCAATGCCGACTTAAGAACAAGAGGACTGACACTCTAACTCTCTATGATTTGAACCTCTCTTGTGAGTCCAGTTTTAGATTCCGATGCTTCACTTCAGGTTTACTGTATCTCTTGGACCTTCTTATTGATGATAAAACACAGAAATTGCTTCCGAATTTAATACAAAATGCACAAAGCCGACTTAAGTACAAGAGGACTGACACTCTAACTTTCAATGCTTTGAACCTCTCCTATGAGTCCAGTTTTAGATTCCGATGCTTTAATTCAGGTTTACTGTATACCTTGGACCTTCTTATTTACGATGAAACACAGAAATTGCATCCGAATTTAATACGAAAGCTACAATGCCGACTTAAGTACAAGAGGAAGGACACACTACCTTTCTATGATTTGAACCTCTCCTGTGAGTCCAGTTTTAGATTCCGATGCTTTACTTCAGGTTTACTGTTTCCCTTAGACCTTCTTATTGACGATGAAACACAGAAATTGTGTCCGAATTTAATACAAAAGGCGCAATGCTGACTTAAGTACAAGAGGACTGACACACTAACTTTCTATGATTTAAACCTCTACAGTGAGTCCAGTTTTAGATTCCGATGCTTCACTTCATTTTACTGTTTCCCTTGGACCTTCTTATTGACGATGAAACACAGAAATTGCATCCAAATTTAATACAAAAGGCACAATGCCGACATAAGTACAAGAGGACTGACACACTAAATTTCTATGATTTGAACCTCTCCTGTGAGTCCAGTTTTAGATTCCGATACTTCACTTCAGGTACACTGTTTCCCTTGGACCTTCTTATTGACGATGAATCACAGAAATTTCATCCGAATTTAATACAAAAGGCGCAATGCCGACCTAAGTACAAGAGGACTGACACACTAACTTTCTATGATTTGAACCTCTCCTGTGAGTCCAGTTTTAGATTCCGATGCTTCACTTCAGGTTTACTGTATCCCTTGGACCGTCTTATTGACGATAAGGCACAATGCCGACCTAAGTACAAGAGGACTGACACTCTAACTTTCTATGATTTGAACCTCTGCTGTGAGTCCAGTTTTAGATTCCGATGCTTCACTTCAGGTTTACTGTATCCCTTGGACCTTCTTATTGACGATGAAACACAGAAATTGCATCCGAATTTAATACAAAAGGCACAATGCCGACTTAAGTACAAGAGGACTGACACACTAACTTATTTTTGATTTGAACCTCTCCTGTGAGTCCAGTTTTAGATTCCGATGCTTCACTTCAGGTTTACTGTTTCCCTTGGACCTTCTTATTGACGATGAATCACAGAAATTGCATCCGAATTTAATACAAAAGGCGCAATGCCGACTTAAGTACAAGAGGACTGACACACTAACTTTCTATGATTAGAACCTCTCTTGTGAGTCCAGTTTTAGATTCCGATGCTTCACTTCAGGTTTACTGTATCCCTTGGACCTTCTTGTTGATGATGAAACAGAGAAATTGCTTCCGAATTTAATACAAAAGGCACAATGCCGACTTAAGTACAAGAGGACTGACACTCTAACTTTCAATGCTTTGAACCTCTCCTATGAGTCCAGTTTTAGATTCTGATGCTTTAATTCAGGTTTACTGTATACCTTGGACCTTCTTATTGACGATGAAACACAGAAATTGCATCCGAATTTAATACGAAAGGTACAATGCCGACATAAGTACAAGAGGAAGGACACACTAACTTTCTATGATTTGAACCTCTCCTGTGAGTAAAGTTTTAGATTCCGATGCTTCACTTCAGGTTTACTGTTTCCCTTAGACCTTCTTATTGACGATGAAACACAGAAATTGCGTCCGAATGTAATACAAAAGGCGCAATGCTGACTTAAGTACAAGAGGACTGACACACTAACTTTCTATGATTTAAACCTCTCCTGTGAGTCCAGTTTTAGATTCCGATGCTTCACTTCAGGTTTACTGTTTCCCTTGGACCTTCTTATTGACGATCAAACACCGAAATTGCATCCAAATTTAATACAAAAGGCGCAATGCCGACTTGAGTACAAGAGGACTGACACTCTAAATTGCTATGATTTGAACCTCTCCTGTGAGTATAGTTTTAGATTCCGATGTTTCTCTTCAGGTTTACTGTATCCCTTGAACCTTCTTATTGACGATGAAACACAGAAATTGCATCCAAATTTAATACAAAAGGAACAAAGCCGACTTAAATACAAGGGGACTGAGACTATAACTTTCAATGATTTGCACTTCTCCTGTGGGTTCAGTTTCAGATTCCGATGCTTCAATTCAGGTTTACTGTATCACTTGGACCTTCTTATTGACGATGAAACACAGAAATTATATCCGAATTTAATACAAAAGGCACAATGCCGACTTAAGTACAAGAGGACTGACACTCTAACTTTCTATGATTTGAACCTCTGCTGTGAGTCCAGTTTTAGATTCCGATGCTTCACTTCAGGTTTACTGTATCCCTTGGACCTTCTTATTGACGATGAAACACAGAAATTGCATCCGAATTTAATACCAAAGGCACAATGCCGACTTAAGTACAAGAGGACTGACGCTCTAACTTTCTATGATTTGAACCACTCCTGTGAGTCCTGTTTAAGATTCCAATGCTTCACTTCAGGTTTACTGTATTTCTTGGCCTTCTTAATGACGATGAAACACAGAAATTGCATCCGAATTTAATACAAAAGGCACAATGCCGACTTAAGTACAAGTGGACTGACACTCTAACTCTCTATGATTTGAACCTCTCCTGTGAGTCCAGTTTTAGATTCCGATGCTTCACTTCAGGTTTACTGTTTCCCTTGAACCTTCGTATTGACGATGAATCACAGAAATTGCATCCGAATTTAATACAAAAGGCGCAATGCCGACCTAAGTACAAGAGGACTGACACACTAACTTCCTATGATTTGAACCTCTCCTGTGAGTCCAGTTTTAGATTCCAATGCTTCACTTCAGGTTTACTGTATCCCTTGGACCGTCTTATTGACGATAAGGCACAATGCCGACCTAAGTACAAGAGGACTGACACTCTAACTTTCTATGATTTGAACCTCTGCTGTGAGTCCAGTTTTAGATTCCGATGCTTCACTTCAGGTTTACTGTTTCCCTTGAACCTTCGTATTGACGATGAATCACAGAAATTGCATCCGAATTTAATACAAAAGGCGCAATGCCGACCTAAGTACAAGTGGACTGACACTCTAACTCTCTATGATTTGAACCTCTCCTGTGAGTCCAGTTTTAGATTCCGATGCTTCACTTCAGGTTTACTGTTTCCCTTGAACCTTCGTATTGACGATGAATCACAGAAATTGCATCCGAATTTAATACAAAAGGCGCAATGCCGACTTAAGTACAAGAGGACTGACACTCTAACTTTCGATGATTTGAACTTCTCCTGTGGGTCCAGTTTCAGATTCCGATGCTTCATTTCAGGTTTACTGTATCACTTGGACCTCCTTATTGGCGATAAAACACAGAAATTATATCCGAATTTAATACAAAAGGCACAAAGCCGACTCAAGTACAAGAGGACTGACACTCTAACTTTCTATGATTTTACCCTCTGCTGTGAGTCCAGTTTTAGATTCCAATGCTTCACTTCAGGTTTACTGTATCCCTTGGACCTTCTTATTGACGATGAAACACAGAAATTGCATCCGAATTTAATACAAAAGGCACAATGCCGACTTAAGTACAAGAGGACTGACGCTCTAACATTCTATGATTTAACCACTCCTGTGAGTCCTGTTTAAGATTCCAATGCTTCACTTCAGGTTTACTGTATTTCTTGGGCCTTCTTAATGACGATGAAACACAGAAATTGCATCCGAATTCAATACAATAGGCACAATGCCGACTTAAGTACAAGAGGACCGACACTATAACTCTCTATGATTTGAACCTCTCCTGTGAGTCCAGTTTTAGATTCCGATGCTTCACTTCAGGTTTACTGTTTCCCTTGGACCTTCTTATTGACGATGAATCACAGAAATTGCATCCGAATTTAATACAAAAGGCGCAATGCCGACTTAAGTACAAGAGGACTGACACTCTAACTTTCTATGATTTTAACCTCTGCTGTGAGTCCAGTTTTAGATTCCAATGCTTCACTTCAGGTTTACTGTATCCCTTGGACCTTCTTATTGACGATGAATCACAGAAATTGAATCCGAATTTAATACAAAAGGCGCAATGCCGACTTAAGTACAAGAGGACTGACACACTAACTTTCTATGATTTAAACTTCTCCTGTGAGTCCAGTTTTAGATTCCGATGCTTCACTTCAGTTTTACTGTATCCCTTGGACCTTCTTATTGACGATGAAACACAGAAATTGCATCCGAATTTAATACAAAAGGCACAATGCCGACTTAAGTACAAGAGGACTGACGCTCTAACTTTCTATGATTTGAACCACTCCTGTGAGTCCTGTTTAAGATTCCAATGCTTCACTAAGGTTTACTGTATTTCTTGGCCTGCTTAATGACGATGAAACACAGAAATTGCATCCGAATTTAATACAAAAGGCACAATGCCGACTTAAGTACAAGTGGACTGACACTCTAACTCTCTATGATTTGAACCTCTCCTGTGAGTCCAGTTTTAGATTCCGATGCTTCACTTCAGGTTTACTGTTTCCCTTGAACCTTCGTATTGACGATGAATCACAGAAATTGCATCCGAATTTAATACAAAAGGCGCAATGCCGACCTAAGTACAAGAGGACTGACACACTAACTTCCTATGATTTGAACCTCTCCTGTGAGTCCAGTTTTAGTTTCCAATGCTTCACTTCAGGTTTACTGTATCCCTTGGACCTTCTTAATGATGATAAGGCACAATGCCGACTTAAGTACAAGAGGACTGACACTCTAATTTTCTATGCTTTTGAACCCCTGCTGTGTGTCCAGTTTAAGATTTCGATGCTTCCCTTCAGGTTTTCTGTATCCCTTGGACCTTCTTATTAACGATGAAACACAGAAATTGCGTCCGAATTTAATACCAAAGGCAGAATGCCGACTTAAGTACAAGAGGACTGACACACTAACTTTCTATTATTTGAACCTCTCCTGTGAGTCCAGTTTTGGATTCCGATGCTTCACTTCAGGTTTACTGTTTCCCTTGTACCTTCTTATTGACGATGAAACACAGAAATTGCATCCGAATGTAATACAAAAGGCACAATGCCGACTTAAGTACAAGAGGACTGACACTCTAACTTTCGATGATTTTAACTTCTCCTGTGGGTCCAGTTTCAGATTCCGATGCTTCATTTCAGGTTTACTGTATCACTTGGACCTCCTTATTGGCGATAAAACACAGAAATTATATCCGAATTTAATACAAAAGGCACAAAGCCGACTCAAGTACAAGAGGACTGACACTCTAACTTTCTATGATTTTACCCTCTGCTGTGAGTCCAGTTTTAGATTCCAATGCTTCACTTCAGGTTTACTGTATCCCTTGGACCTTCTTATTGACGATGAAACACAGAAATTGCATCCGAATTTAATACAAAAGGCACAATGCCGACTTAAGTACAAGAGGACTGACGCTCTAACATTCTATGATTTAACCACTCCTGTGAGTCCTGTTTAAGATTCCAATGCTTCACTTCAGGTTTACTGTATTTCTTGGGCCTTCTTAATGACGATGAAACACAGAAATTGCATCCGAATTCAATACAATAGGCACAATGCCGACTTAAGTACAAGAGGACCGACACTATAACTCTCTATGATTTGAACCTCTCCTGTGAGTCCAGTTTTAGATTCCGATGCTTCACTTCAGGTTTACTGTTTCCCTTGGACCTTCTTATTGACGATGAATCACAGAAATTGCATCCGAATTTAATACAAAAGGCGCAATGCCGACTTAAGTACAAGAGGACTGACACTCTAACTTCCTATGATTTTAACCTCTGCTGTGAGTCCAGTTTTAGATTCCAATGCATCACTTCAGGTTTACTGTATCCCTTGGACCTTCTTATTGACGATGAATCACAGAAATTGAATCCGAATTTAATACAAAAGGCGCAATGCCGACTTAAGTACAAGAGGACTGACACACTAACTTTCTATGATTTAAACTTCTCCTGTGAGTCCAGTTTTAGATTCCGATGCTTCACTTCAGGTTTACTGTATCCCTTGGACCTTCTTATTGACGATGAAACACAGAAATTGCATCCGAATTTAATACAAAAGGCACAATGCCGACTTAAGTACAAGAGGACTGACGCTCTAACTTTCTATGATTTGAACCACTCCTGTGAGTCCTGTTTAAGATTCCAATGCTTCACTAAGGTTTACTGTATTTCTCGGCCTTCTTAATGACGATGAAACACAGAAATTGCATCCGAATTTAATACAAAAGGCACAATGCCGACTTAAGTACAAGTGGACTGACACTCTAACTCTCTATGATTTGAACCTCTCCTGTGAGTCCAGTTTTAGATTCCGATGCTTCACTTCAGGTTTACTGTTTCCCTTGAACCTTCGTATTGACGATGAATCACAGAAATTGCATCCGAATTTAATACAAAAGGCGCAATGCCGACCTAAGTACAAGAGGACTGACACACTAACTTCCTATGATTTGAACCTCTCCTGTGAGTCCAGTTTTAGTTTCCAATGCTTCACTTCAGGTTTACTGTATCCCTTGGACCTTCTTAATGATGATAAGGCACAATGCCGACTTAAGTACAAGAGGACTGACACTCTAATTTTCTATGCTTTTGAACCCCTGCTGTGTGTCCAGTTTAAGATTTCGATGCTTCCCTTCAGGTTTTCTGTATCCCTTGGACCTTCTTATTAACGATGAAACACAGAAATTGCGTCCGAATTTAATACCAAAGGCAGAATGCCGACTTAAGTACAAGAGGACTGACACACTAACTTTCTATTATTTGAACCTCTCCTGTGAGTCCTGTTTTGGATTCCGATGCTTCACTTCAGGTTTACTGTTTCCCTTGTACCTTCTTATTGACGATGAAACACAGAAATTGCATCCGAATGTAATACAAAAGGCACAATGCCGACTTAAGTACAAGAGGACTGACACTCTAACTTTCGATGATTTGAACTTCTCCTGTGGGTCCAGTTTCAGATTCCGATGCTTCATTTCAGGTTTACTGTATCACTTGGACCTCCTTATTGGCGATAAAACACAGAAATTATATCCGAATTTAATACAAAAGGCACAAAGCCGACTCAAGTACAAGAGGACTGACACTCTAACTTTCTATGATTTTACCCTCTGCTGTGAGTCCAGTTTTAGATTCCAATGCTTCACTTCAGGTTTACTGTATCCCTTGGACCTTCTTATTGACGATGAAACACAGAAATTGCATCCGAATTTAATACAAAAGGCACAATGCCGACTTAAGTACAAGAGGACTGACGCTCTAACATTCTATGATTTAACCACTCCTGTGAGTCCTGTTTAAGATTCCAATGCTTCACTTCAGGTTTACTGTATTTCTTGGGCCTTCTTAATGACGATGAAACACAGAAATTGCATCCGAATTCAATACAATAGGCACAATGCCGACTTAAGTACAAGAGGACCGACACTATAACTCTCTATGATTTGAACCTCTCCTGTGAGTCCAGTTTTAGATTCCGATGCTTCACTTCAGGTTTACTGTTTCCCTTGGACCTTCTTATTGACGATGAATCACAGAAATTGCATCCGAATTTAATACAAAAGGCGCAATGCCGACTTAAGTACAAGAGGACTGACACTCTAACTTTCTATGATGTTAACCTCTGCTGTGAGTCCAGTTTTAGATTCCAATGCTTCACTTCAGGTTTACTGTATCCCTTGGACCTTCTTATTGACGATGAAACACAGAAATTGCATCCAAATTTAAAACAAAAGGCACAATGCCGACTTAAGTACAAGAGGGCTGACACTCTAACTTTCTATGTTTGAACCTCTCCTGTGAGTACAGTTTTAGATTCCGATGCTTCAGTTCAGGTTTACTGTGTCCCTTGGTCCTTCTTATTGACGATGAATCACAGAAATTGCATCCGAATTTAACACAAAAGGCACAATGCCGACTTAAGTACAAGAGGATTGTCGCTTTAACTTTCTATGATTTGAACCACTCCTTCGAGTCCTGTTTAAGATTCCAATGCTTCACTTCAGGTTTACTGTATTTCTTGGGCCTTCTTAATGACGATGAAACACAGAAATTGCATCCGAATTTAATACAAAAGGCACAATGCCGACGTAAGTACAAGAGGACTGACACTCTAGCTCTCTATGATTTGAACCTCTCCTGTGAGTCCAGTTTTAGATTCCGATGCTTCACTTCAGGTTTACTATTTCCCTTGGACCTTCTTATTGACGATGAATCACAGAAATTGCATCCGAATTTAATACAAAATGCGCAATGCCGACTTAAGTACAAGAGGACTGGCACACAAACTTTCTATGATTTGAACCTCTCCTGTGAGTCCAGTTTTAGTTTCCGATGCTTCACTTCAGGTTTACTGTATCCCTTGAACCTTCTTATTGACGATGAAACACAGTAATTGCATCCGAATTTAATACAAAAGGCACAATGCCGACTTAAGTACAAGAGGACTGACACTCTAACTTTCGATGATTTGTACCTCTCCTGTGAGTCTAGTTTTAGATTCCGATGCTTCAATTCAGGTTTACTGTATCCCTTGGACCTTCTGATTGACGATGAAACACAGAGATTATAACCGAATTTAATACAAAAGGCACAATGCCGACATAAGTACAAGAGGACTGACGCTCTAACTTACTATGATTTGAACCACTCCTGTGAGACCTGTTTAAGATTCCGATGCTTCACTTCAGGTTTACTGTATTTCTTGGGCCTTCTTAATGACGATGAAACACAGAAATTGCATCCGAATTTAATACAAAAGGCACAATGCCGACTTAAGTAGAAGAAGACTGACACTCTATTTCTCTATGATTTGAACCTCCCCTGTGAGGCCAGTTTTAGATTCCGATGCTTCACTTCAGGTTTACTGTTTCCCTTGGACCTTCTTATTGACAATGAATCACAGAAATTGCATCCGAATTACTACAAAAGGCGCAATGCCGACTTAAGTACAAGAGGACTGACACAATAACTTTCTATGATTTGAACCTCTCCTGTGAGTCCAGTTTTAGATTCCGATGCTTCACTTCAGGTTTACTGTATCCGTTGGACATTCTTATTGACGATGAAATACAGAAATTGCATCCGAATCTAATACAAAAGGCTCAATGCCGACTTAAGTATAAGAGGACTGACACTCTAACTTTCGATGATTTGTACCTCTCCTGTGAGTCCAGTTTTAGATTCCGATGCTTCAATTCAGGTTTACTGTATCCCTTGGACCTTCTTATTGACGATGAAACACAGAAATTGCATCCGAATATAATACAAAATGCCCAATGCCGACTTAAGTACAAGAGGACTGACTCTCTATCTTTCTATGATTTGAACCTCTCCTGTGAGTCCAGTTTTAGATTCCGATGCTTCACGTCAGGTTTACTGTATCCCTTGGACTTTCTTATTGTCGATGAAACACAGAAATTGCATTCGATTTTAATACAAATGGCACAATGCCGACTTAAGTACAAGAGGACTGACACTCTAAATATCTATGATTTGAACATCCCCTGTGAGTCCAGTTCTAGATTCCGATGCTTCTCTTCAGGTTTACTGTATCCCTTGGACCTTCTTATTGACGATGAAACACAAAAATTGCATCCAAATTTAATACAAAAGGAACAAAGCCGACTTAAGTACAAGAGGGCTGACACTCTAATTTTCGATGATTTGAACTCCTCCTGTGGGTTCAGTTTCAGATTCCGATGCTTCAATTCAGGTTTACTGTATCACTTGGACCTTCTTATTGACGATGAAACACAGAAATTATATCCGAATTTAATACAAAAGGCACAATGCCGACTTAAGTACAAGAGGACTGACACTCTAACTTTCTATGATTTGAACCACTCCTGTGAGTCCTGTTTAAGATTCCTATGCTTCACTTCAGGTTTACCGCATTTCTTGGGCCTTCTTAATGACGATGAAACACAGAAATTGCATCCGAAATTAATACAAAAGCACAATGCCGACTTAAGTACAAGTGGACTGACACTCTAAGTCTCTATGATTTGAACCTCTCTTGTGAGTCCAGTTTTAGATTCCGGTGCTGTTCTTCAGGTTTACTGTATCCCTTGGACCTTCTTATTGACGATGAAACACAGAAATTGCATCCGAATTTAATACAAAAGGCACGATGCCGACTTAAGTACAAGAGGACTGACGCTCTAACTTTCTATGATTTGAACCACTCCTGTGAGTCCTGTTTAAGATTCCGATGCTTCACTTCAGGTTTGCTGTATTTCTTGGGCCTTCTTAGTGACGATGAAACACAGAAATTGCATCCGAATTGAATACAAAAGGCACAATGCCGACTTAAGTACAAGAGGACTGACACTCTATCTCTCTATGATTTGAACCTCTCCTGTGAGTCCAGTTTTAGATTCCGATGCTTCACTTCAGGTTTACTGTTTCCCTTGGACCTTCTTATTGACGATGAATCACAGAAATTGCATCCGAATTTAATACAAAAGGCGCAATTCCGACTTAAGTACAAAAGGACTGACACACAAACTTTCTATGATTTGGACCTCTCCTGTGAGTCCAGTTTTAGATTCCGATGCTTCACTTCAGGTTTACTGTATCCCTTGGACCTTCTTATGGACGATGAAAAACAGAAATTGCATCCGAATTCAATACAAAAGGCGCAATGCCGACTTAAGTACAAGAGGACTGACACACTAACTTTCTATGATTTTAACCACTGCTGTGAGTCCAGTTTTAGATTCCAATGCTTCACTTCAGGTTTACTGTATCCCTTGGACCTTCTTATTGACGATGAAACACAGAAATTGCATCCGAATTTAATACAAAAGGCACAATGCCGACTTAAGTACAAGACGACTGACGCTCTAACATTCTATGATTTGAACCACTCCTGTGAGTCCTGTTTAAGATTCCAATGCTTCACATCAGGTTTACTGTATTTCTTGGGCCTTGTTAATGACGATGAAACACAGAAATTGCATCCGAATTCAATACAAAAGGCACAATGCCGACATAAGTACAAGAGGACCGACACTATAACTCTCTATGATTTGAATCTCTCCTGTGAGTCCAGTTTTACATTCCGATGCTTCACTTCAGGTTTACTGTTTCCCTTGGACCTTCTTATTGACGATGAATCACAGAAATTGCATCCGAATTTAATACAAAAGGCGCAATGCCGACTTAAGTACAAGAGGACTGACACTCTAACTTTCTATGATTGTAACCTCTGCTGTGAGTCCAGTTTTAGATTCCAATGCTTCACTTCAGGTTTACTGTATCCCTTGGACCTTCTTATTGACGATGAATCACAGAAATTGAATCCGAATTTAATACAAAAGGCGCAATGCCGACTTAAGTACAAGAGGACTGACACACTAACTTTCTATGATTTAAACTTCTCCTGTGAGTCCAGTTTTAGATTCTGATGCTTCACTTCAGGTTTACTGTATCCCTTGGACCTTCTTATTGACGATGAAACACAGATATTGCATCCGAATTTAATACAAAAGGCACAATGCCAACTTAAGTACAAGAGGACTGACACTCTAACTTTCGATGATTTGAACGTCTCCTATGAGTCCAGTTTTAGATTCCGATGCTTTAATTCAGGTTTACTGTATACCTTGGACCTCCTTATTGACGATGAAACACAGAAATTGCATCCGAATTTAATACAAAAGGCACAATGCCGACTTAAGTACAAGAGGACAGACACACTAACTTTCTATGATTTGAACCTCTCCTGTGAGTCCAGTTTTAGATTCCGATGCTTCACATCAGATTTTCTGTATCTCTTGGACCTTGTTATTGAAGATGAAACACAGAAATTGCATCCAAATTTAATACAAAAGGCACAATGCCGACTTAAGTACAAGAGGACTGACACTCTAACTTTCGATGATTTGTACCTCTCCTGTGAGTCCAGTTTTAGATTCCGATGCTTCACTTCAGGTTTACTGTATCCCTTGGACCTTCTTATTGACGATAAGGCACAATGCCGACTTAACTACAAGAGGACTGACACTCTAATTTTCTATGCCTTTGAACCCCTGCTGTGAGTCCAGTTTTAGATTCCGATGCTTCACTTAAGGTTTACTGTAACCCTTGGACCTTCTTATTGACGATGAAACACAGAAATTCCATCCGAATTTAATACAAAAGGACCTATGCCGACTTAAGTACATGAGGACTGACACACTAACTTTCTATGATTGGAACCTCTCCTGTGAGTCTAGTTTTATATTCCGATGCTTCACTTCAGGTTTACTGTATCCCTTGGACCTTCTTATTGACGATGAAACACAGAAATTGCATCAGAATCTAATACAAAAGGTACAATGCCGACTTAAATACAAGAGGACTGACACTCTAACTTTCGATGATTTGAACTTCTCCTGTGGGTCCAGTTTAAGCTTCCAATGCTTCACTTCAGGTTTACTGTATTTCTTGGGCCTTCTTAATGACGATGAAACACAGAAATTGCATCCGAATTTAATACAAAAGGCACAATGCCGACTTAAGTACAAGAGGACTGACACTCTAACTCTCTATGATTTGAACCTCACCTGTGAGTCCAGTTTTAGATTCCGATGCTTCACTTCAGGTTAACTGTTTCCCTTGGACCTTCTTATTGACGATGAAACACAGAAATTGCATCCGAATTTAACACAAAAGGCACAATGTCGACTTAAGTACAAGAGGATTGTCGCTTTAACTTTCTATGATTTGAACCACTCCTTCGAGTCCTGTTTAAGATTCCGATGCTTCACTTTAGGTTTGCTGTATTTCTTGGACCTTCTTAATGACGATGAAACACAGAAATAGCATCCGAATTTAATACAAAAGGCACAATGCCGACTTAAGTACAAGAGGACTGACACTCTAACTCTCTATGATTTGAACCTCTCCTGTGAGTCCAGTTTTAGATTCCGATGCTTCACTTCAGGTTTACTATTTCCCTTGGACCTTCTTATTGACGATGAATCACAGAAATTGCATCCGAATTTAATACAAAAGGCGCAATGCCGACTTAAGTACAAGAGGACTGGCACACTAACTTTCTATGATTTGAACCTCTCCTGTGAGTCCAGTTTTAGATTCCGATGCTTCACTTCAGGTTTACTGTATCCCTTGAACCTTCTTATTGACGATGAAACACAGTAATTGCATCCGAATTTAATACAAAAGTTACAATGCCGACTTAAGTACAAGAGGACTGACACTCTAACTTTCGATGATTTGTACCTCTCCTGTGAGTCCAGTTTTAGATTCCGATGCTTCAATTCAGGTTTACTGTATCCCTTGGACCTTCTTATTGACGATGAAACGCAGAGATTATAACCGAATTTAATACAAAAGGCACAATGCCGACTTAAGTACAAGAGGACTGACGCTCTATCTTACTATGATTTGAACCATTCCTGTGAGACCTGTTTAAGATTCCGATGCTTCACTTCAGGTTTACTGTATTTCTTGGGCCTTCTTAATGACGATGAAACACAGAAATTGCATCCGATTTTAATACAAAAGGCACAATGCCGACTTAAGTAGAAGAAGACTGACACTCTATTTCTCTATGATTTGAACCTCCCCTGTGAGTCCAGTTTTAGATTCCGATGCTTCACTTCAGGTTTACTGTTTCCCTTGGACCTTCTTATTGACGATGAATCACAGTAATTGCATCCGAATTTAATTCAAAAGGCGCAATGCCGACTTAAGTACAAGAGGACTGACACAATAACTTTCTATGATTTGAACCTCTGCTGTGAGTCCAGTTTTAGATTCGGATGCTTCACTACAGGTTTACTGTATCCGTTGGACATTCTTATTGACGATGAAATACAGAAATTGCATCCGAATTTAATACAAAAGGCTCAATGCCGACTTAAGTATAAGAGGACTGACACTCTAACTTTCGATGATTTGTACCTCTCCTGTGAGTCCAGTTTTAGATTCCGATGCTTCAATTCAGGTTTACTGTATCCCTTGGACCTTCTTATTGACGATGAAACACAGAAATTGCATCCGAATATAATACAAAAGGCCCAATGCCGACTTAAGTACAAGAGGACTGACTCTCTAACTTTCTATGATTTGAACCTCTCCTGTGAGTCCAGTTTTAGATTCCAATGCTTCACGTCAGGTTTACTGTATACCTTGGACTTTCTTATTGTCGATGAAAACAAGAAATTGCATCCAAATTTAATACAAAAGGAACCAAGCCGACTTAAGTACAAGAGGGCTGACACTCTAACTTTCGATGATTTGAACTCCTCCTGTGGGTTCAGTTTCAGATTCCGATGCTTCAATTCAGGTTTACTGTATCACTTGGACCTTCTTATTGACGATGAAACACAGAAATTATATCCGAATTTAATACAAAAGGCACAATGCCGACTTAAGTACAAGAGGACTGACACTCTAACTTTCTATGATTTGAACCACTCCTGTGAGTCCTGTTTAAGATTCCTATGCTTCACTTCAGGTTTACTGCATTTCTTGGGCCTTCTTAATGACGATGAAACACAGAAATTTCATCCGAATTTAATACAAAAGCACAATGCCGACTTAAGTACAAGAGGACTGACACTCTAAGTCTCTATGATTTGAACCTCTCCTGTGAGTCCCGTTTTAGATTCCGATGCTTCTCTTCAGGTTTACTGAATCCCTTGGACCTTCTTATTGACGATGAAACACAGAAATTGCATCCGAATTTAATACAAAAGGCACGATGCCGACTTAAGTACAAGAGGACTGACACTCTATCTATCTATGATTTGAACCTCTCCTGTGAGTCCAGTTTTAGTTTCCGATTCTTCACTTCAGGTTTACTGTTTCCCTTGGACCTTCTTATTGACGATGAATCACAGAAATTGCATCCGAATTTAATACAAAAGGCGCAATGCCGACTTAAGTACAAAAGGACTGACACACTAACTTTCTATGATTTGAACCTCTCCTGTGAGTCCAGTTTTAGATTCCGATGCTTCACTTCAGGTTTACTGTATCCCTTGGACCCTCTTATTGACGATGAAAAACAGAAATTGCATCCGAATTTAATACAAAAGGCGCAATGCTGACTTAAGTACAAGTGGACTGACACACTAACTTTCTATGATTTGAACCTCTCCTGTGAGTCCAGTTTTAGATTCCGGCGCTTCACTTCAGGTTTACTGTATCCCTTGGACCTTCTTATTGACGATGAAACACAGAAATTGCATCCGAATTTAATACAAAAGGCACAATGCCGACTTAAGTATAAGAGGACTGACAGTCTAACTTTCGATTATTTGAACCTCTCCTGTGAGTCCAGTTTTAGATTCCGATGCTTCACTTAAGGTTTACTGTATCCCTTGGACCTTCTTATTGACGATGAAACACAGAAATTGCATCCGAATATAATACAAAAGGCACAATGCCGACTTAAGTACAAGAGGTCTGACAGTCTAACTTTCGATTATTTGAACCTCTCCTGTGAGTCCAGTTTTAGATTCCGATGCTTCACATCAGGTATTCTGTATCTCTTGGACCTTCTTATTGACGATTAAACACAGAAATTGCATCCAAATTTAATACAAAAGGCACAATGCCGACTTAAGTACAAGAGGACTGACACTCTAAATTTTCTATGATTTGAACCTCTCCTGTGAGTCCAGTTTTAGATTCCGATGCTTCACTTCAGGTTTACTGTATCCCTTGGACCTTCTTATTGACGATGAATCACAGATATTGCATTCGAATTTAATACAAAAGGCACAATGCCGACTTAAGTACAAGAGGACTGAGACCCTAACTTTCTATGATTTGAACCACTCCTGTGAGTCCAGTTTAAGATTCCGCAGCTTCACTTCAGGTTTACTGTATCCCTTGGACATTCTTATTGACGATGAAGCACAGAACTTGCATCCGAATTTAATACAAAAGGCACAATGCCGAATTAAGTACAAGAGGACTGACACTCTAACTCTCGTTGATTTGAACCTCTCCTGTGAGTCCAGTTTTAGATTCCGATGTTTCACTTCAAGTTTACTGTATCCCTTGGACCTTCTTATTGACGATGAAACACAGAAATTGCATCCGAATTTAATACAAAATGAACAATGCCGACTTAAGTACAATAGGACTGACACTCTAACTTTCGATGATTTGTACCTCTCCTGTGAGACCAGTTTTAGATTCCGATGCTTCAATTCAGTTTTACTGTATCCCTTGGACCTTCTTATTGACGATGAAACACAGAAATTGCATCCGAATTTAATACAAAAGGCACAATGCCGACTTAAGTACAAGAGTACTGACACACTAACTTTCTATGATTTGAACCTCTCCTGTGAGTCAAGTTTTAGATTCCGATGCTTCACTTCAGGTTTACTGTTTCCCTTGGTCCTTCATATTGACGATGAATCACAGAAAGTGAATCCGAATTTAATACAAAAGGCGCAGTGCCGACATAAGTACAAGAGGACTGACAGACTAACTTTCTATGATTTGAACCTCTCCTGTGAGTCCAGTTTTAGATTCCGATGCTTCACTTCAGGTTTACTGTATCCCTTGGACCTTGTTATTGACGATAAGGCACAATGCCGACTTAAGTACAAGAGGACTGACACTCTAATTTCGATGATTTGTACCCCTCCTGTGAGTCCAGTTTTAGATTCTGATGCTTCAATTCAGGTTTACTGTATCCCTTGGACCTTCTTATTGACGATGAAACACAGAAATTGCATCCGAATATAATACAAAAGGCCCAATGCCGACTTAGGTACAAGAGGACTGACTCTCTAACTTACCATGATTTGAACCTCTCCTGTTAGTCCAGTTTTAGATTCCGATTCTTCACGTCAGGTTTACTGTATGCCTTGGACTTTCTTATTGTCGATGAAACACAGAAATTGCATTCGAATTTAATACAAAAGGCACAATGCCGACTTAAGTACAAGAGGACTGACACTCTAAATTTCTATGATTTGAACCTCTCCTGTGAGTCCAGTTTTAGATTCCGATGCTTCACTTCAGGTTTACTGTATCCCTTGGACCTTCTTATTGACGATGAAACACAGAAATTGCATCCAAATTTAACACAAAAGGAACAATGCCGACTTAAAAACAAGAGGACTGCCACTCTAACTTTCGATGATTTGAACTTCTCCTGTGGGTCCAGTTTCAGATTCCGATGCTTCAATTCAGGTTTACTGTATCACTTGGACCTTCTTATTGACGATGAAACACAGAAATTGCATTCGAATTTAATACAAAAGGCACAATGCCGACTTAAGTACAAGAGGACTGACACTCTAAATTTCTATGATTTGAACCTCTCCTGTGAGTCCAGTTTTAGATTCCGATGCTTCACTTCAGGTTTACTGTATCCCTTGGACCTTCTTATTGACGATGAAACACAGAAATTGCATCCAAATTTAACACAAAAGGAACAATGCCGACTTAAGTACAAGAGGACTGCCACTCTAACTTTCGATGATTTGAACTTCTCCTGTGGGTCCAGTTTCAGATTCCGATGCTTCAATTCAGGTTTACTGTATCACTTGGACCTTCTTATTGACGATGAAACACAGAAATTGCATTCGAATATAATACAAAAGGCCCAATGCCGACTTAAGTACAAAAATACAGACTCTCTAATTTTCTATGATTTGAACCTCTCCTGTTAGTCCAGTTTTAGATTCCGATTCTTCACGTCAGGTTTACTGTATCCCTTGGACTTTCTTATTGTCGATGAAACACAGAAATTGCATTCGAATTTAATACAAAAGGCACAATGCCGACATAAGTACAAGAGGACTGACACTCTAAATTTCTATGATTTGAACCTCTCCTGTGAGTCCAGTTTTAGATTCCGATGCTTCACTTCAGGTTTACTGTATCCCTTGGACCTTCTTATTGACGATGAAACACAGAAATTGCATTCAAATTTAATACAAAAGGAACAATGCCGACTTAAGTACAATAGGACTGACACTCAAACTTTCGATGATTTGAACCTCTCCTATGAGTCGAGTTGTAGATTCCGATGCATTAAATCAGGTTTACTGTATACCTTGGGCCTTCTTATTGACGATGAGACACAGAAATTGCATCCGAAATTAATACAAAAGGCACAATGCCGACTTAAGTACAAGAGGACTGACACTCTAACTTTCGATGATTTGAACTTCTCCTGTGGGTCCAGTTTCAGATTCCGATGCTTCAATTCAGGTTTACTGTATCACTTGGACCTTCTTATTGACGATGAAACACAGAAATTGTATCCGAATTTAATACAAAGGCACAAAGCCGACTTAAGTACAAGAGGACTGACACTCTATCTTTCTATGATTTTAACCTCTGCTGTGAGTCCAGTTTTAGATTCCGATGCTTCACTTCAGGTTTACCGTATCCCTTGGACCTTCTTATTGACGATGAAACACAGAAATTGCATCCGAATTTAATACAATGGGCACAATGCCGACTAAAGTACAAGAGGACTGACGCTCTAACTTTCTATGATTTGAACCACTCCTGGGAGTCCTGTTTAAGATTCCAATGCTTGACTTCAGGTTTACTGTATTTCTTGGGCCTTCTTAATGACGATGAAACATAGAAATTGCATCCGAATTTAATACAAAAGGCACAATGCAGACTTAAGTACAAGAGGACAGACACACTAACTTTCTATGATTTGAACCTCTCCAGTGAGTCCAGTTTTAGATTCCGATGCTTCACTTCAGGTTTACTGTTTCCCTTGGACCTTCTTATTGACGATGAAACACAAAAATTGCTTCCGAATTTAATACAAAAGGCACAATGCCGACTTAAGTACGAGAGGACTGACACACTAACTATCTATGATTTAAACATCTCCTGTGAGTCCAGTTTTAGATTCCGATGCTTCACTTCAGGTTTACTGTTTCCCTTGGACCTTCTTATTGACGATGAAACACAGAAATTGCATCCGAATTTAATACAAAAGGCACAATGCCGACATAAGTACAAGAGGACTGACACTCTAACTATCGATGATTTGAACATCTTCTGTGAGTCCAGTCTTAGATTCCGATGCTTCACTTCAGTTTTACTGTATCCCTTGGACCTTCTTATTGACGATGAATCACAGAAATTGCATCCGAATGTAATACAAAAGGCACAATGCCGACTTAAGTACAAGAGGACTGACACTCTAATTTCGATGATTTGTATCCCTCCTGTGAGTCCAGTTTTAGATTCCGATGCTTCAATTCAGGTTTACTGTATCCCTTGGACCTTCTTATTGACGATGAAAAACAGAAATTGCATCCGAATATAATACAAAAGGCCCAATGCCGACTTAAGTACAAGAGGACTGACTCTCTAACTTTCTATGATTTGAACCTCTCCTGTTAGTCCAGTTTTAGATTCCGATTCTTCACGTCAGGTTTACTGTATCCCATGGACTTTCTTATTGTCGATGAAACACAGAAATTGTTTCGAATTTAATACAAAAGGCACAATGCCGACTTAAGTACAAGAGGACTGACTCTCTAACTTTCTATGATTTGAACCTCTCCTGTGAGTCCAGTTTTAGATTCCGATGCTTCACTTCAGGTTTACTGTTTCCCTCGGACCTTCTTATTGACGATGAATCACAGAAATTGCATCCGAATTTAATACAAAAGGCGCAATGCCGAACAAAGTACAAGATGACTGACAGACTAACTTTCTATGATTTGAACCTCTCCTGTGAGTCCAGTTTTAGATTCCGATGCTTCACTTCAGGTTTAGTGTATCCCTTGGATCTTCTTATTGACGATAGGGCACAATGCCGACTTAAGTACAAGAGGACTGACACTCTAACTTTCTATGATTTGAACCTCTGCTGTGAGTCCAGTTTTACATTCCGATGCTTCACTTCAGGTTTACTGTATCCCTTGGACCATCTTATTGACGATGAAACACAGAAATTGCATCCGAAATTAATACAAAAGTCCCAATGCCTACTTAACTACAAGATTACTGACACTCTAATTTCGATGATTTGTACCTCTCCTGTGAGTCCAGTTTTAGATTCCGATGCTTCAATTCAGGTTTACTGTATCCCTTGGACCTTCTTATTGACGATGAAACCCAGAAATTGCATCCGAATATAATACAAAAGGCCCAATGCCGACTTAAGTACAAGAGGTTTGACTCTCTAACTTTCTATGATTTCAACCTCTCCTGTTAGTTCAATTTTAGATTCCGATTCTTCACGTCAGGTTTACTGTATAACTTGGCCTTTCTTATTGTCGATGAAACACAGAAATTGCTTTCGAATTTAATACAAAAGGCACAATGCCGACTTAAGTACAAGAGGACTGACGCTCTAAATTTCTATGGTTTGATCCTCTCCTGTGAGTCCAGCTTTAGATTCCGATGCTTCACTTCAGGTTTACTTTTTCCCTTGGACCTTCTTATTGACGATGAAACACAGAAGTTGCATCCAAATTTAATACAAAAGGAACAATGCCGACTTAAGTACAAGAGGACTGACACTCTAACTTTCGATGATTTGAACTTCTCCTGTGGGTCCAGTTTCAGATTCCGATGCTTGAATTCAGGTTTACTGTATCACTTGGACATTCTTATTGACGATGAAACACAGAAATTATATCCGAATTTAATACAAAAGGCACAAAGCCGACTTAAGTACAAGAGGACTGACACTCTAAATTTCTATGATTTTAACCTCTGCTGTGAGTCTAGTTTTAGATTCCGATGCTTCACTTCAGGTTTACTGTATCCCTTGGACCTTGTTACTGACGATGACACACAGAAATTGCATCCGAATTTAATACAAATGGCACAATGCCGACTTAAGTGCAAGAGGACTGACGCTCTAACTTTCTATGATTTGAACCTCTCCAATGAGTCCAGTTGTAGATTCCGATGGATTCATTCAGGTTTACTGTATACCTTGTTCCTTCTTATTGACGATGAAACACAGAAATTGCATCCGAATTTAATACAAAAGGCACAATGCAGACTTAAGTACAAGAGGACAGACACACTAACTTTCTATGATTTGACCTCTCCTGTGAGTCCAGTTTTAGATTCCGATGCTTCACTTCAGGTTTACTGTTTCCCTTGGACCTTCTTATTGACGATGAATCACAGAAATTGCATCCGAATTTAATACAAAGGCCGCAATGCCGACCTAAGTACAAGAGGACTGACACACTAACTTTCTATGATTTGAACCTCTATTGTGAGTCCAGTTTTAGATTCCGATGCTTCACTTTAGGTTTACTGTATCCCTTGGACCTTCTTATTGACGATAAGGCACAATGCCGACTTAAGTACAAGAGGACTGACACTCTAATTTCTATGCCTTTGAACCCCTGCTGTGAGTCCAGTTTTAGATTCCGATGCTTCACTTCAGGTTTACTGTATCCCTTGGACCTTCTTATTGACGATGAAACACAGAAATTGCATCCGAATTTAATACAAAAGGCACAATGCCGACTTAAGTACAAGAGGACTGACACTCTAACTTTCGATGATTTGAACTTCTCCTGTGGGTCCAGTTTCAGATTCCGATGCTTCAATTCAGGTTTACTGTATCACTTGCACCTTCTTATTGACGATGAAACAAAGAAATTATATCCGAATATAATACAAAAGGCACAAAGCCGACTTAAGTACAAGAGGACTGACACTCTGACTTTCTATGATTTTAACCTCTCCTGTGAGTCTTGTTTTATATTCCGATGCTTCACTTCAGGTTTACTGTATCCCTTGGACCTTCTTATTGACGATGAAACACAGAAATTGCATCCGAATTTAATACAAAAGGCACAATGCCGACTTAAGTACAAGAGGACTGACACTCTAATTTCGATGATTTGTGCCCCTCCTGTGAGTCCAGTTTTAGATTCCGATGCTTCAATTCAGGTTTACTGTATCCCTTGGACCTTCTTATTGACGATGAAACACAGAAATTGCATCCCAATATAATACAAAAGGCCCAATGCCGACTTAAGTACAAGAGGACTGACTCTCTAATTTTCTATGATTTGAACCTCTCCTGTTAGTCCAGTTTTAGATTCCGATTCTTCACGTCAGGTTTACTGTATCCCTTGGACTTTCTTATTGTCGATGAAACACAGAAATTGCATTCGAATTTAATACAAAAGGCACAATGCCGACATAAGTACAAGAGGACTGACACTCTAAATTTCTATGATTTGAACCTCTCCTGTGAGTCCAGTTTTAGATTCCGATGCTTCACTTCAGGTTTACTGTATCCCTTGGACCGTCTTATTGACGATGAAACACAGAAATTGCATTCAAATTTAATACAAAAGGAACAATGCCAACTTAAGTACAAGAGGACTGACACTCTAACTTTCGATGATTTGAACCTCTCCTATGAGTCCAGTTGTAGATTCCGATGCATTAAATCAGGTTTACTGTATACCTTGGGCCTTCTTATTGACGATGAGACACAGAAATTGCATCCGAATTTAATACAAAAGGCACAATGCCGACTTAAGTACAAGAGGACTGACACTCTAACTTTCGATGATTTGAATTTCTCCTGTGGGTCCAGTTTCAGATTCCGATGCTTCAATTCAGGTTTACTGTATCACTTGGACCTTCTTATTGACGATGAAACACTGAAATTGCATCCAAATTTAATACAAAAGCACAATGCCGACTTAAGTACAAGAGGTCTGACAGTGTAACTTTGGATTATGTGAACCTCTCCTGTGAGTCCAGTTTTAGATTCCGATGCTTCACTTCAGGTTTACTGTATCCCTTCGACCTCCTTATTGAGGATGAAACACAGAAGTTGCATCCAAATTTAATACAAAAGGAACAATGCCGACTTAAGTACAAGAGGACTGACACTCTAACTTTCGATGATTTGAACTTCTCCTGTGGGTCCAGTTTCAGATTCCGATGCTTGAATTCAGGTTTACTGTATCACTTGGACATTCTTATTGACGATGAAACACAGAAATTATATCCGAATTTAATACAAAAGGCACAAAGCCGACTTAAGTACAAGAGGACTGACACTCTAAATTTCTATGATTTTAACCTCTGCTGTGAGTCTAGTTTTAGATTCCGATGCTTCACTTCAGGTTTACTGTATCCCTTGGACCTTGTTACTGACGATGACACACAGAAATTGCATCCGAATTTAATACAAATGGCACAATGCCGACTTAAGTGCAAGAGGACTGACGCTCTAACTTTCTATGATTTGAACCTCTCCAATGAGTCCAGTTGTAGATTCCGATGCATTCATTCAGGTTTACTGTATACCTTGTTCCTTCTTATTGACGATGAAACACAGAAATTGCATCCGAATTTAATACAAAAGGCACAATGCAGACTTAAGTACAAGAGGACAGACACACTAACTTTCTATGATTTGACCTCTCCTGTGAGTCCAGTTTTAGATTCCGATGCTTCACTTCAGGTTTACTGTTTCCCTTGGACCTTCTTATTGACGATGAATCACAGAAATTGCATCCGAATTTAATACAAAGGCCGCAATGCCGACCTAAGTACAAGAGGACTGACACACTAACTTTCTATGATTTGAACCTCTATTGTGAGTCCAGTTTTAGATTCCGATGCTTCACTTTAGGTTTACTGTATCCCTTGGACCGTCTTATTGACGATAAGGCACAATGCCGACTTAAGTACAAGAGGACTGACACTCTAATTTCTATGCCTTTGAACCCCTGCTGTGAGTCCAGTTTTAGATTCCGATGCTTCACTTCAGGTTTACTGTATCCCTTGGACCTTCTTATTGACGATGAAACACAGAAATTGCATCCGAATTTAATACAAAAGGCACAATGCCGACTTAAGTACAAGAGGACTGACACTCTAACTTTCGATGATTTGAACTTCTCCTGTGGGTCCAGTTTCAGATTCCGATGCTTCAATTCAGGTTTACTGTATCACTTGCACCTTCTTATTGACGATGAAACAAAGAAATTATATCCGAATATAATACAAAAGGCACAAAGCCGACTTAAGTACAAGAGGACTGACACTCTGACTTTCTATGATTTTAACCTCTCCTGTGAGTCTTGTTTTATATTCCGATGCTTCACTTCAGGTTTACTGTATCCCTTGGACCTTCTTATTGACGATGAAACACAGAAATTGCATCCGAATTTAATACAAAAGGCACAATGCCGACTTAAGTACAAGAGGACTGACACTCTAATTTCGATGATTTGTGCCCCTCCTGTGAGTCCAGTTTTAGATTCCGATGCTTCAATTCAGGTTTACTGTATCCCTTGGACCTTCTTATTGACGATGAAACACAGAAATTGCATCCCAATATAATACAAAAGGCCCAATGCCGACTTAAGTACAAGAGGACTGACTCTCTAATTTTCTATGATTTGAACCTCTCCTGTTAGTCCAGTTTTAGATTCCGATTCTTCACGTCAGGTTTACTGTATCCCTTGGACTTTCTTATTGTCGATGAAACACAGAAATTGCATTCGAATTTAATACAAAAGGCACAATGCCGACATAAGTACAAGAGGACTGACACTCTAAATTTCTATGATTTGAACCTCTCCTGTGAGTCCAGTTTTAGATTCCGATGCTTCACTTCAGGTTTACTGTATCCCTTGGACCGTCTTATTGACGATGAAACACAGAAATTGCATTCAAATTTAATACAAAAGGAACAATGCCAACTTAAGTACAAGAGGACTGACACTCTAACTTTCGATGATTTGAACCTCTCCTATGAGTCCAGTTGTAGATTCCGATGCATTAAATCAGGTTTACTGTATACCTTGGGCCTTCTTATTGACGATGAGACACAGAAATTGCATCCGAATTTAATACAAAAGGCACAATGCCGACTTAAGTACAAGAGGACTGACACTCTAACTTTCGATGATTTGAATTTCTCCTGTGGGTCCAGTTTCAGATTCCGATGCTTCAATTCAGGTTTACTGTATCACTTGGACCTTCTTATTGACGATGAAACACTGAAATTGCATCCAAATTTAATACAAAAGCACAATGCCGACTTAAGTACAAGAGGTCTGACAGTGTAACTTTGGATTATGTGAACCTCTCCTGTGAGTCCAGTTTTAGATTCCGATGCTTCACTTCAGGTTTACTGTATCCCTTCGACCTCCTTATTGAGGATGAAACACAGAAATTGCATCCGAATTTAATACAAAAGGCACAATGCAGACTTAAGTACAAGAGGACAGACACACTAACTTTCTATGATTTGAACCTCTCCAGTGAGTCCAGTTTTAGATTCCGATGCTTCACTTCAGGTTTACTGTTTCCCTTGGACCTTCTTATTGACGATGAATCACAGAAATTGCATCCGAATTTAATACAAAGAGCGCAATGCCGAACAAAGTACAAGATGACTGACAGACTAACTTTCTATGATTTGAACCTCTCCTGTGAGTCCAGTTTTAGATTCCGATGCTTCACTTCAGGTTTACTGTATCCCTTGGATCTTCTTATTGACGATAGGGCACAATGCCGACTTAAGTACAAGAGGACTGACACTCTAACTTTCTATGATTTGAACCTCTGCTGTGAGTCCAGTTTTACATTCCGATGCTTCACTTCAGGTTTACTGTATCCCTTGGACCTTCTTATTGACGATGAAACACAGAAATTGCATCCGAAATTAATACAAAAGTCCCAATGCCGACTTAACTACAAGAGGAATGACACTCTAATTTCGATGATTTGTACCCCTCCTGTGAGTCCAGTTTTAGATTCCGATGCTTCAATTCAGGTTTACTGTATCCCTTGGACCTTCTTATTGACGATGAAACCCAGAAATTGCATCCGAATATAATACAAAAGGCCCAATGCCGACTTAAGTACAAGAGGACTGACTCTCTAACTTTCTATGATTTCAACCTCTCCTGTTAGTTCAATTTTAGATTCCGATTCTTCACGTCAGGTTTACTGTATCCCTTGCCCTTTCTTATTGTCGATGAAACACAGAAATTGCTTTCGAATTTAATACAAAAGGCACATTGGCGACTTAAGTACAAGAGGACTGACACTCTAAATTTCTATGGTTTGATCCTCTCCTGTGAGTCCAGCTTTAGATTCCGATGCTTCACTTCAGGTTTACTTTTTCCCTTGAACCTTCTTATTGACGATGAAACACAGAAATTATATCCGAATTTAATACAAAAGGCACAAAGCCGACTTAAGTACAAGAGGACTGACACTCTAAATTTCTATGATTTTAACCTCTGCTGTGAGTCTAGTTTTAGATTCCGATGCTTCACTTCAGGTTTACTGTATCCCTTGGACCTTGTTATTGACGATGAAACCTAGAAATTGCATCCGAATTTAATACAAATGGCACAATGCCGACTTAAGTACAAGAGGACTGACGCTCTAACTTTCTATGATTTGAACCTCTCCAATGAGTCCAGTTGTAGATTCCGATGCATTCATTCAGGTTTACTGTATACCTTGGACCTTCTTATTGACGATGAAACACAGAAATTGCATCCGAATTTAATACAAAAGGCACAATGCAGACTTAAGTACAAGAGGACAGACACACTAACTTTCTATGATTTGACCTCTCCTGTGAGTCCAGTTTTAGATTCCGATGCTTCACTTCAGGTTTACTGTATCCCTTGGACCTTCTTATTGACGATAAGGCACAATGCCGACTTAAGTACAAGAGGACTGACACTCTAACTTTCTATGCTTTTGAACCCCTGCTGTGAGTCCAGTTTTAGATTCTGATGCTTCACTTCAGGTTTACTGTATCCCTTGGACCTTCTTATTGACGATGAAACACAGAAATTGCATCCGAATTTAATACAAAAGGCACAATGCCGACTTAAGTACAAGAGGACTGACACCCTAACTTTCGATGATTTGAACTTCTCCTGTGGGTCCAGTTTCAGATTCCGATGCTTCAATTCAGGTTTACTGTATCACTTGGACCTTCTTATTGACGATGAAACAAAGAAATTATATCCGAATATAATACAAAAGGCACAAAGCCGACTTAAGTACAAGAGGACTGACACTCTGACTTTCTATGATTTTAACCTCTCCTGTGAGTCTTGTTTTATATTCCGATGCTTCACACCAGGTTTACTGTATCCCTTGGACCTTCTTATTGACGATGAAACACAGAAATTGCATCCGAATTTAATACAAAAGGCACAATGCCGACTTAAGTACAAGAGGACTGACACTCTAATTTCGATGATTTGTGCCCCTCCTGTGAGTCCAGTTTTAGATTCCGATGTTTCAATTCAGGTTTACTGTATCCCTTGGACCTTCTTATTGACGATGAAACACAGAAATTGCATCCGAATATAATACAAAAGGCCCAATGCCGACTTAAGTACAAGAGGACTGACTCTCTAATTTTCTATGATTTGAACCTCTCCTGTTAGTCCAGTTTTAGATTCCGATTCTTCACGTCAGGTTTACTGTATCCCTTGGACTTTCTTATTGTCGATGAAACACAGAAATTGCATTCGAATTTAATACAAAAGGCACAATGCCGACATAAGTACAAGAGGACTGACACTCTAAATTTCTATGATTTGAACCTCTCCTGTGAGTCCAGTTTTAGATTCCGATGCTTCACTTCAGGTTTACTGTATCCCTTGGACCGTCTTATTGACGATGAAACACAGAAATTGCATTCAAATTTAATACAAAAGGAACAATGCCAACTTAAGTACAAGAGGACTGACACTCTAACTTTCGATGATTTGAACCTCTCCTATGAGTCCAGTTGTAGATTCCGATGCATTAAATCAGGTTTACTGTATACCTTGGGCCTTCTTATTGACGATGAGACACAGAAATTGCATCCGAATTTAATACAAAAGGCACAATGCCGACTTAAGTACAAGAGGACTGACACTCTAACTTTCGATGATTTGAACTTCTCCTGTGGGTCCATTTTCAGATTCCGATGCTTCAATTCAGGTTTACTGTATCACTTGGACCTTCTTATTGACGATGAAACACAGAAATTGCATCCAAATTTAATACAAAAGCACAATGCCGACTTAAGTACAAGAGGTCTGACAGTGTAACTTTGGATTATGTGAACCTCTCCTGTGAGTCCAGTTTTAGATTCCGATGCTTCACTTCAGGTTTACTGTATCCCTTCGACCTCCTTATTGAGGATGAAACACAGAAATTGCATCCGAATTTAATACAAAAGGCACAATGCCTACTTATGTACAAGAGGACTGACGCTCTAACTTTCTATGATTTGAACCACTCCTGGGAGTCCTGTTTAAGATTCCAATGCTTGACTTCAGGTTAACTGTATTTCTTGGGCCTCCTTAATGACGATGAAACATAGAAATTGCATCCGAATTTAATACAAAAGGCACAATGCAGACTTAAGTACAAGAGGACAGACACACTAACTTTCTATGATTTGAACCTCTCCAGTGAGTCCAGTTTTAGATTCCGATGCTTCACTTCAGGTTTACTGTTTCCCTTGGACCTTCTTATTGACGATGAAACACAGAAATTGCTTCCGAATTTAATACAAAAGGCACAATGCCGACTTAAGTACAAGAGGAGTGACACACTAACTATCTATGATTTAAACCTGTCCTGTGAGTCCAGTTTTAGATTCCGATGCTTCACTTCAGGTTTACTGTTTCCCTTGGACCTTCTTATTGACGATGAAACACAGAAATTGCATCCGAATTTAATACAAAAGGCACAATGCCGACATAAGTACAAGAGGACTGACACTCTAACTTTCAATGATTTGAACATCTTCTGTGAGTCCAGTCTTAGATTCCGATGCTTCACTTCAGTTTTACTGTATCCCTTGGACCTTCTTATTGACGATGAATCACAGAAATTGCATCCGAATGTAGTACAAAAGGCACAATGCCGACTTAAGTACAAGAGGACTGACACTCTAATTTCGATGATTTGTATCCCTCCTGTGAGTCCAGTTTTAGATTCCGATGCTTCAATTCAGGTTAACTGTATCCCTTGGACCTTCTTATTGACGATGAAAAACAGAAATTGCATCCGAATATAATACAAAAGGCCCAATGCCGACTTAAGTACAAGAGGACTGACTCTCTAACTCTCTATGATTTGAACCTCTCCTGTTAGTCCAGTTTTAGATTCCGATTCTTCACGTCAGGTTTACTGTATCCCATGGACTTTCTTATTGTCGATGAAACACAGAAATTGTTTCGAATTTAACACAAAAGGCACAATGCCGACTTAAGTACAAGTGGACTGACTCTCTAACTTTCTATGATTTGAACCTCTCCTGTGAGTCCAGTTTTAGATTCCGATGCTTCACTTCAGGTTTACTGTTTCCCTTGGACCTTCTTATTGACGATGAATCACAGAAATTGCATCCGAATTTTATACAAAAGGCGCAATGCCGAACAAAGTACAAGATGACTGACAGACTAACTTTCTGTGATTTGAACCTCTCCTGTGAGTCCAGTTTTAGATTCCGATGCTTCACTTCAGGTTTACTGTATCCCTTGGATCTTCTTATTGACGATAGGGCACAATGCCGACTTAAGTACAAGAGGACTGACAATCTAACTTTCTATGATTTGAACCTCTGCTGTGAGTCCAGTTTTACATTCCGATGCTTCACTTCAGGTTTACTGTATCCCTTGGACCTTCTTATTGACGATGAAACACAGAAATTGCATCCGAAATTAATACAAAAGTCCCAATGCCGACTTAACTACAAGAGGACTGACACTCTAATTTCGATGATTTGTACCCCTCCTGTGAGTCCAGTTTTAGATTCCGATGCTTCAATTCAGGTTTACTGTATCCCTTGGACTTTCTTATTGACGATGAAACCCAGAAATTGCATCCGAATAAAATACAAAAGGCCCAATGCCGACTTAAGTACAAGAGGACTGACTCTCTAACTTTCTATGATTTCAACCTCTCCTGTTAGTTCAATTTTAGATTCCGATTCTTCACGTCAGGTTTACTGTATCCCTTGGCCTTTCTTATTGTCGATGAAACACAGAAATTGCTTTCGAATTTAATACAAAAGGCACAATGCCGACTTAAGTACAAGAGGACTGACACTCTAAATTTCTATGGTTTGATCCTCTCCTGTGAGTCCAGCTTTAGATTCCGATGCTTCACTTCAGGTTTACTTTTTCCCTTGAACCTTCTTATTGACGATGAAACACAGAAATTGCATCCAAATTTAATACAAAAGGAACAATGCCGACTTAAGTACAAGAGGACCGGCACTCTAACTTTCGATGATTTGAACTTCTCCTGTGGGTCCAGTTTCAGATTCCGATGCTTCAATTCAGGTTTACTGTATCACTTGGACATTCTTATTGACGACGAAACACAGAAATTATATCCGAATTTAATACAAAAGGCACAAAGCCGACTTAAGTACAAGAGGACTGACACTCTAAATTTCTATGATTTTAACCTCTGCTGTGAGTCTAGTTTTAGATTCCGATGCTTCACTTCAGGTTTACTGTATCCCTTGGACCTTGTTATTGACGATGAAACCTAGAAATTGCATCCGAATTTAATACAAATGGCACAATGCCGACTTAAGTACAAGAGGACTGACGCTCTAACTTTCTATGATTTGAACCTCTCCAATGAGTCCAGTTGTAGATTCCGATGCATTCATTCAGGTTTACTGTATACCTTGGACCTTCTTATTGACGATGAAACACAGAAATTGCATCCGAATTTAATACAAAAGGCACAATGCAGACTTAAGTACAAGAGGACAGACACACTAACTTTCTATGATTTGACCTCTCCTGTGAGTCCAGTTTTAGATTCCGATGCTTCACTTCAGGTTTACTGTTTCCCTTGGACCTTCTTATTGACGATGAATCACAGAAATTGCATCCGAATTTAATACAAAGGCCGCAATGCCGACCTAAGTACAAGAGGACTGACACACTAACTTTTATGATTTGAACCTCTCCTGTGAGTCCAGTTTTAGATTCTGATGCTTCACTTCAGGTTTACTGTATCCCTTGGACCTTCTTATTGACGATAAGGCACAATGCTGACTTAAGTACAAGAGGACTGACACTCTAATTTTCTATGCTTTTGAACCCCTGCTGTGAGTCCAGTTTTAGATTCCGATGCTTCACTTCAGGTTTACTGTATCCCTTGGACCTTCTTATTGACGATGAAACACAGAAATTGCATCCGAATTTAATACAAAAGGCACAATGCCGACTTAAGTACAAGAGGACTGACACCCTAACTTTCGATGATTTGAACTTCTCCTGTGGGTCCAGTTTCAGATTCCGATGCTTCAATTCAGGTTTACTGTATCACTTGGACCTTCTTATTGACGATGAAACACAGAAATTATATCCGAATTTAATACAAAAGGCACAATGCCGACTTAAGTACAAGAGGACTGACACTCTAACTTTCTATCATTTGAACCTCTGCTGTGACTCCAGTTTTAGATTCCGATGCTTCACTTCAGGTTTACTGTATCCCTTGGACCTTCTTATTGACGATGAAACACAGAAATTGCATCCGAATTTAATACAAAAGGCACAATGCCGACTTAAGGACAAGAGGACTGACACTCTAACTTTCGATGATTTGAACCTCTCCTACGAGTCCAGTTGTAGATTCCGATGCATTTATTCAGGTTTACTGTATACCTTGGACCTACTTATTGACGATGAAACACAGAAATTGCATCCGAATTTAATACAAAAGGCACAATGCCGACTTAAGTACAAGAGGACTGACACTCAAACTTTCAATGATTTGAACTTCTCCTGTGGGTCCAGTTTCAGATTCCGATGCTTCAATTCAGGTTTACTGTATCACTTGGACCTTCTTATTGACGGTGAAACACAGAAATTATATCCGAATTTAATACAAAAGGCACAATGCCGACTTAAGTACAAGAGGACTGACACTCTAACTTTCTATCATTTGAACCTCTACTGTGACTCCAGGTTTAGATTCCGATGTTTCACTTCAGGTTTACTGTATTTCTTGGGCCTTCTTACTGACGATGAAACACAGAAATTGCATCCGAATTTAATACAAAAGGCACAATGCCGACTTAAGTACAAGAGTACTGACACACTAACTTTCTATGATTTGAACCTCTCCTGTGAGTCAAGTTTTAGATTCCGATGCTTCACTTCAGGTTTACTGTTTCCCTTGGTCCTTCTTATTGACGATGAATCACAGAAAGTGAATCCGAATTTAATACAAAAGGCGCAGTGCCTACCTAAGTACAAGAGGACTGACAGACTAACTTTCTATGATTTGAACCTCTCCTGTGTGTCCAGTTTTAGATTCCGATGCTTCACTTCAGGTTTACTGTAGCTCTTGGACCTTCTTATTGACGATAAGGCACAATGCCGACTTAAGTACAAGAGGACTGACACTCTAATTTCGATGATTTGAACCCCTCCTGTGAGTCCAGTTTTAGATTCCGATGCTTCACTTCAGGTTTACTGTATCCCTTGGACCTTCTTATTGACGATGAAACACAGAAATTGCATCCAAATTTAATACAAAAGGAACAATGCCGACTTAAGTACAAGAGGACTGCCACTCTAACTTTCTATGATTTTAACCTCTGCTGTGAGTCCAGTTTTAGATTCCGATGCTTCACTTCAGGTTTACTGTATCCCTTGGACCGTCTTATTGACGATGAAACACAGAAATTGCTTCCGAATTTAATACAAAAGGCACAATGCCGACTTAAGTACAAGAGGACTGACACACTAACTATCAATGATT
This sequence comes from Schistocerca serialis cubense, assembly GCF_023864345.2. NCBI lineage: Eukaryota > Metazoa > Arthropoda > Insecta > Orthoptera > Acrididae > Schistocerca > Schistocerca serialis. The sequence continues at coordinate 88,459,971 of NC_064645.1, forward strand.
TAAACCTCTCCTGTGAGTCCAGTTTTAGATTCCGATGCTTCACTTCAGGTTTACTGTTTCCCTTGGACCTTCTTATTGACGATGAAACACAGAAATTGCATCCGAATTTAATACAAAAGGCACAATGCCGACATAAGTACAAGAGGACTGACACTCTAACTTTCTATGATTTGAACATCTTCTGTGAGTCCAGTCTTAGATTACGATGCTTCACTTCAGTTTTACTGTATCCCTTGGACCTTCTTATTGACGATGAATCACAGAAATTGCATCCGGATTTAATACAAAAGGCACAATGCCGACTAAGTACAGGAGGACTGACACACTAACTTTCTATGATTTGAACCTCTCCTGTGAGTCCAGTTTTAGATTCAGATGCTTCACTTCAGGTTTACTGTTTCCCTTGGACCTTCTTATTGACGATGAATCACAGAAATTGCATCCGAATTTAATACAACAGGCGCAATGCCGACCTAAGTACAAGAGGACTGACAGACTAACTTTCTATGATTTGAACGTCTCCTGTGAGTCCAGTTTTAGATTCCGATGCTTCACTTCAGGTTTATTGTATCCCTTGGACCTTCTTATTGACGATAAGGCACAATGTCGACTTAAGTACAAGAGGACTGACACTCTAACTTTCTATGATTTGAACCTCTGCTGTGAGTCCAGTTTTACATTCCGATTCTTCACTTCAGGTTTACTGTATCCCTTGGACCTTCTTATTGACGATGAAACACAGAAATTGCATCCGAATGTAATACAAAAGGCACAATGCCGACTTAAGTACAAGAGGACTGACACTCTAATTTCGATGATTTGTACCCCTCCTGTGAGTCCAGTTTTAGATTCCGATGCTTCAATTCAGGTTTTCTGTATCCCTTGGACCTTCTTATTGACGATGAAACACAGAAATTGCATCCGAATATAATACAAAAGGCCCAATGCCGACTTAAGTACAAGAGGACTGACTCTCTAACTTTCTACGATTTGAACCTCTCCTGTTAGTCCAGTTTTAGATTCCGATTCTTCACGTCAGGTTTACTGTATCCCATGGACTTTCTTATTGTCGATGAAACACAGAAATTGTTTCAAATTTAATACAAAAGGCACAATGCCGACTTAAGTACAAGAGGACTGACTCTCTAACTTTCAATGATTTGAACCTCTCCTGTGAGTCCAGTTTTAGATTCCGATGCTTCACTTCAGGTTTACTGTTTCCCTTGGAGCTTCTTATTGACGATGAATCACAGAAATTGCATCCGAATTTAATACAAAAGGCGCAATGCCGAACAAAGTACAAGATGACTGACAGACTAACTTTCTATGATTTGAACCTCTCCTGTGAGTCCAGTTTTAGATTCCGATGCTTCACTTCAGGTTTACTGTATCCCTTGGACCTTCTTATTGACGATAGGGCACAATGCCGACTTAAGCACAAGAGGACTGACACTCTAACTTCCTATGATTTGAACCTCTGCTGTGAGTCCAGTTTTACATTCCGATGCTTCACTTCAGGTTTACTGTATCCCTTGGACCTTCTTATTGACGATGAAACACAGAAATTGCATCCGAAATTAATACAAAAGTCCCAATGCCGACTTAACTATAAGAGGACTGACACTCTAATTTCGATGATTTGTACCCCTCCTGTGAGCCCAGTTTTAGATTCCGATGCTTAAATTCAGGTTTACTGTATCCCTTGGACCTTCTTATTGACGATGAAACCCAGAAATTGCATCCGAATATAATACAAAAAGGCCAATGCCGACTTAAGTACAAGAGGACTGACTCTCTAACTTTCTATGATTTGAACCTCTCCTGTTAGTTCAATTTTAGATTCCGATTCTTCACGTCAGGTTTAGTGTATCCCTTGGCCTTTCTTATTGTCGATGAAACACAGAAATTGCTTTCGAATTTAATACAAAAGGCACAATGCCGACTTAGGTACAAGAGGACTGACACTCTAAATTTCTATGGTTTGATCCTCTCCTGTGAGTCCAGTTTTAGATTCCGATGTTTCACTTCAGGGTTACTTTTTCCCTTGGACCTTCTTATTGACGATGAAACACAGAAATTGCATCCAAATTTAATACAAAAGGAACAATGCCGACTTAAGTACAAGAGGATTGACACTCTAACTTTCGATGATTTGAACTTCTCCTGTGGGTCCAGTTTCAGATTCCGATGCTTCAATTCAGGTTTACTGTATCACTTGGACATTCTTATTGACGATGATACACAGAAATTATATCCGAATTTAATACAAAAGGCACAAAGCCGATTTAAGTACAAGAGGACTGACACTCTAAATTATATGATTTTAACCTCTGCTGTGAGTCTAGTTTTAGATTCCGATGCTTCACTTCAGGTTTACTGTATCCCTTGGACCTTGTTATTGACGATGAAACACAGAAATTGCATCCGAATTTAATAAAACTGGCACAATGCCGACTTAAGTACAAGAGGACTGACGCTCTAACTTTCTATGATTTGAACCACTCCTGTGAGTCCTGTTTAAGATTCCAATGCTTCACTTCAGGTTTACTGTATTTCTTAGGCCTTCTTAATGACGATGAAACACAGAAATTACATCCGAATTTAATACAAAAGGCACAATGCCGACTTAAGTACAAGAGGACTGACACTCTAACTCTCTATGATTTGAACCTCTCCTGTGAGTCCCATTTTAGATTCCGAAGCTTCACTTCAGGTTTACTGTATCCCTTGGACCTTCTTATTGACGATGAAACACAGAAATTGCAACCGAATTGAATACAAAAGGCGCAATGCCGACTTAAGTACAATAGGACTGACACTCTAACTTTCGATGATTTGAACCTCTCCTATGAGTCCAGTTGTAGATTCCGATGCATTCATTCAGGTTTACTGTATACCTTGGACCTTCTTATTGACGATGAAACACAGAAATTGCATCCGAATTTAATACAAAAGGCACAATGCAGACTTAAGTACAAGAGGACAGACACACAAACTTTCTATGATTTGACCTCTCCTGTGAGTCCAGTTTTAGATTCCGATGCTTCACTTCAGGTTTACTGTTTCCCTTGGACCTTCTTATTGACGATGAAACACAGAAATTGCGTCCGAATTTAATACAAAAGGCACAATGCCGACTTAAGTACAAGAGGACTGACACACTAACTTTCTATGATTTAAACCCCTCCTGTGAGTCCAGTTTTAGATTCCGATGCTTCACTTCAGGTTTACTGTTTCCCTTGGACCTTCTTATTGGCGATGAAACACAGAAATTGCATCCGAATTTAATACAAAAGGCACAATGCCGACATAAGTACAAGAGGACTGACACTCTAACTTTCTATGATTTGAACATCTCCTGTGAGTCCAGTCATAGATTCCGATGCTTCACTTCAGTTTTACTGTATCCCTTGGACCTTCTTATTGACGATGAATCACAGAAATGGCATCCGAATTTAATACAAAAGGCACAATGCCGACTGAAGTACAAGAGGACTGACACACTAACTTTCTATGATTTGAACCTCTCCTGTGAGTCCGGTTTTTGCTTCCGATGCTTCACTTCAGGTTTACTGTTTCCCTTGGACCTTCTTATTGACGATGAATCACAGAAATTGCATCCGAATTTAATACAAAAGTCGCAATGCCGACCAAAGTACAAGAGGAGTGACAGACTAACTTTCTATGATTTGAACCTCTCCTGTGAGTCCAGTTTTAGATTCCGATGCTTCACTTCAGGTTTACTGTATCCCTTAGACCTTCTTATTGACGATGAAACACAGAAATTTGCATCCGAATATAATACAAAAGGCCCAATGCCGACTTAGGTACAAGAGGACAGACTCTCTAACTTTCCATGATTTGAACCTCTCCTGTTAGTCCAGTTTTAGATTCGAATTCTTCACGTCAGGTTTACTGTATGCCTTGGACTTTCTTATTGTCGATGAAACACAGAAATTGCATTCGAATTTAATACAAAAGGCACAATGCCGACTTAAGTACAAGAGGACTGACACTCTAAATTACTATGATTTGAACCTCTCCTGTGAGTCCAGTTTTAGATTCCGATGCTTCACTTCAGGTTTACTGTATCCCTTGGACCTTCTTATTGACGATGAAACACAGAAATTGCATCCAAATTTAATACAAAAGGAACAATGCCGACTTAAGTACAAGAGGACTGCCACTCTAACTTTCTATGATTTTAACCTCTGCTGTGAGTCCAGTTTTAGATTCCGATGCTTCACTTCAGGTTTACTGTATCCCTTGGACCTTCTTATTGACGATGAAACACAGAAATTGCTTCCGAATTTAATACAAAAGGCACAATGCCGACTTAAGTACAAGAGGACTGACACACTAACTATCTATGATTTAAACCTCTCCTGTGAGTCCAGTTTTAGATTCCGATGCTTCACTTCAGGTTTACTGTTTCCCTTGGACCTTCTTATTGACGATGAAACACAGAAATTGCATCCGAATTTAATACAAAAGGCACAATGCCGACATAAGTACAAGAGGACTGACACTCTAACTTTCTATGATTTGAACATCTTCTGTGAGTCCAGTCTTAGATTCCGATGCTTCACTTCAGTTTTACTGTATCCCTTGGACCTTCTTATTGACGATGAATCACAGAAATTGCATCCGGATTTAATACAAAAGGCACAATGCCGACTTAAGTACAAGAGGACTGACACACTAACTTTCTATGATTTGAACCTCTCCTGTGAGTCCAGTTTTAGATTCAGATGCTTCACTTCAGGTTTACTGTTTCCCTTGGACCTTCTTATTGACGATGAATCACAGAAATTGCATCCGAATTTAATACAAAAGGCGCAATGCCGACCTAAGTACAAGAGGACTGACAGACTAACTTTCTATGATTTGAACCTCTCTGTGAGTCCTGTTTTAGATTCCGTTGCTTCACTTCAGGTTTATTGTATCCCTTGGACCTTCTTATTGACGATAAGGCACAATGCCGACTTAAGTACAAGAGGACTGACACTCTAACTTTCTATGATTTGAACCTCTGCTGTGAGTCCAGTTTTACATTCCGATTCTTCACTTCAGGTTTACTGTATCCCTTGGACCTTCTTATTGACGATGAAACACAGAAATTGCATCCGAATGTAATACAAAAGGCACAATGCCGACTTAAGTACAAGAGGACTGACACTCTAATTTCGATGATTTGTACCCCTCCTGTGAGTCCAGTTTTAGATTCCGATGCTTCAATTCAGGTTTACTGTATCCCTTGGACCTTCTTATTGACGATGAAACCCAGAAATTGCATCCGAATATAATACAAAACGGCCAATGCCGACTTAAGTACAAGAGGACTGACTCTCTAACTTTCTATGATTTGAACCTCTCCTGTTAGTTCAATTTTAGATTCCGATTCTTCACGTCAGGTTTAGTGTATCCCTTGGCCTTTCTTATTGTCGATGAAACACAGAAATTGCTTTCGAATTTAATACAAAAGGCACAATGCCGACTTAAGTACAAGAGGACTGACACTCTAAATTTCTATGGTTTGATCCTCTCCTGTGAGTCCAGTTTTAGATTCCGATGTTTCACTTCAGGTTTACTTTTTCCCTTGGACCTTCTTATTGACGATGAAACACAGAAATTGCATCCAAATTTAATACAAAAGGAACAATGCCGACTTAAGTACAAGAGGACTGACACTCTAACTTTCGATGAATTGAAATTCTCCTGTGGGTCCAGTTTCAGATTCCGATGCTTCAATTCAGGTTTACTGTATCACTTGGACATTCTTATTGACGATGATACACAGAAATTATATCCGAATTTAATACAAAAGGCACAAAGCCGATTTAAGTACAAGAGGACTGACACTCTAAATTTCTATGATTTTAACCTCTGCTGTGAGTCTAGTTTTAGATTCCGATGCTTCACTTCAGGTTTACTGTATCCCTTGGACCTTGTTATTGACGATGAAACACAGAAATTGCATCCGAATTTAATAAAAATGGCACAATGCCGACTTAAGTACAAGAGGACTGACGCTGTAACTTTCTATGATTTGAACCTCTCCTGTGAGTCCTGTTTAAGATTCCAATGCTTCACTTCAGGTTTACTGTATTTCTTAGGCCTTCTTAATGACGATGAAACACAGAAATTACATCCGAATTTAATACAAAAGGCACAATGCCGACTTAAGTACAAGAGGACTGACACTCTAACTCTCTATGATTTGAACCTCTCCTGTGAGTCCCATTTTAGATTCCGACGCTTCACTTCAGGTTTACTGTATCCCTTGGACCTTCTTATTGACGATGAAACACAGAAATTGCAACCGAATTTAATACAAAAGGCGCAATGCCGACTTAAGTACAATAGGACTGACACTCTAACTTTCGATGATTTGAACCTCTCCTATGAGTCCAGTTGTAGATTCCGATGCATTCATTCAGGTTTACTGTATACCTTGGACCTTCTTATTGACGATGAAACACAGAAATTGCATCCGAATTTAATACAAAAGGCACAATGCAGACTTAAGTACAAGAGGACAGACACACTAACTTTCTATGATTTGACCTCTCCTGTGAGTCCAGTTTTAGATTCCGATGCTTCAGTTCAGGTTTACTGTTTCCCTTGGACCTTCTTATTGACGATGAAACACAGAAATTGCGTCCGAATTTAATACAAAAGGCACAATGCCGACTTAAGTACAAGAGGACTGACACACTAACTTTCTATGATTTAAACCCCTCCTGTGAGTCCAGTTTTAGATTCCGATGCTTCACTTCAGGTTTACTGTTTCCCTTGGACCTTCTTATTGGCGATGAAACACAGAAATTGCATCCGAATTTAATACAAAAGGCACAATGCCGACATAAGTACAAGAGGACCGACACTCTAACTTTCTATGATTTGAACATCTCCTGTGAGTCCAGTCATAGATTCCGATGCTTCACTTCAGTTTTACAGTATCCCTTGGACCTTCTTATTGACGATGAATCACAGAAATGGCATCCGAATTTAATACAAAAGGCACAATGCCGACTGAAGTACAAGAGGACTGACACACTAAATTTCTATGATTTGAACCTCTCCTGTGAGTCCAGTTTTTGCTTCCGATGCTTCACTTCAGGTTTACTGTTTCCCTTGGACCTTCTTATTGACGATGAATCACAGAAATTGCATCCGAATTTAATACAAAAGGCGCAATGCCGACCAAAGTACAAGAGGACTGACAGACTATATTTCTATGACTTGAACCTCTCCTGTGAGTCCAGTTTTAGATTCCGATGCTTCACTTCAGGTTTACTGTATCCCTTGGACCTTCTTATTGACGATAAGGCACAATGCCGACTTAAGTACAAGAGGACTGACACTCTAACTTCCTATGATTTGAACCTCTGCTGTGAGTCCAGTTTTAGATTCCGATGCTTCACTTCAGGTTTACTGTATCCCTTGGACCTTCTTATTGACGATGAAACACAGAAATTGCATCCGAATATAATACAAAAGGCCCAATGCCGACTTAAGTACAAGAGGACTGACACTCTAATTTCGATGATTAGTACCCCTCCTGTGAGTCCAGTTTTAGATTCCGATGCTTCAATTCAGGTTTACTGTATCCCTTGGACCTTCTTATTGACGATGAAACACAGAAATTGCATCCGAATATAATACAAAAGGCCCAATTCCGACTTAAGTACAAGAGGACTGACTCTCTAACTTTCTATGATTTGAACCTCTCCTGTTAGTCCAGTTTTAGATTCTGATTCTTGACGTCAGGTTTACTGTATCCCTTGGACTTTCTTATTGTCGATGAAACACAGAAATTGTTTCGAATTTAACACAAAAGGCACAATGCGGACATAAGTACAAGAGGACTGACACTCTAAATTTCTATGATTTGATCCTCTCCTGTGAGTCCAGTTTTAGATTCCGATGCATCACTTCATGTTTACTGTATCCCTTGGACCTTCTTATTGACGATGAAACACAGAAATTGCATCCGAATATAATACAAAAGGCCCAATGCCGACTTAAGTACAAGAGGACTGACACTCTAATTTCGATGATTAGTACCCCTCCTGTGAGTCCAGTTTTAGATTCCGATGCTTCAATTCAGGTTTACTGTATCCCTTGGACCTTCTTATTGACGATGAAACACAGAAATTGCATCCGAATATAATACAAAAGGCCCAATGCCGACTTAAGTACAAGAGGACTGACAATCTAACTTTCGATGATTTGAACTTCTCCTGTGGGTCCAGTTTCAGATTCCGATGCTTCAATTCAGGTTTACTGTATCACTTGGACCTTCTTATTGACGATGAAACACAGATATTATATCCGAATTTAATACAAAAGGCACAAAGCCGACTTAAGTACAAGAGGACTGACACTCTAACTTTCTATGATTTTAACCTCTGCTGTGAGTCCAGTTTTAGATTACGATGCTTCACTTCAGGTTTACTGTATCCCTTGGACCTTCTTATTGACAATGAAACACAGAAATTGCATCCGAATTTAATACAAAAGGCACAATGCCGACTTAAGTACAAGAGGACTGACGCTCTAACTTTCTATGATTTGAACAACTCCTGTGAGTCCTGTTTAAGATTCCAATGCTTCACTTCAGATTTACTGTATTTCTTGGGCCTTCTTAATGACGATGAAACACAGAAATTGCATCCGAATTTAATACAAAAGGCACAATGCCGACTTAAGTACAAGAGGACTGACACTCTAACTCTCTATGATTTGAACCTCTCCTGTGAGTCCTGTTTAAGATTCCAATGCTTCACTTCGGATTTACTGTATTTCTTGGGCCTTCTTAATGACGATGAAACACAGAAATTGCATCCGAATTTAATACAAAAGGCACAATGCCGACTTAAGTACAAGAGGACTGACACTCTAACTCTCTATGATTTGAACCTCTCCTGTGAGTCCCATTTTAAATTCCGACGCTTCACTTCAGGTTTACTGTATCCCTTGGACCTTCTTATTGACGATGAAACACAGAAATTGCATCCGAATTTAATACAAAAGGCACAATGCCGACTTAAGTTCAAGAGGACTGACACTCTAACTTTCGATGATTTGAACCTCTCCTGTTAGTTCAATTTTAGATTCCGATTCTTCACGTCAGGTTTAGTGTATCCCTTGGCCTTTCTTATTGTCGATGAAACACAGAAATTGCTTTCGAATTTAATACAAAAGGCACAATGCCGACTTAAGTACAAGAGGACTGACACTCTAAATTTCTATGGTTTGATCCTCTCCTGTGAGTCCAGTTTTAGATTCCGATGTTTCACTTCAGGTTTACTTTTTCCCTTGGACCTTCTTATTGACGATGAAACACAGAAATTGCATCCAAATTTAATACAAAAGGAACAATGCCGACTTAAGTACAAGAGGACTGACACTCTAACTTTCGATGAATTGAAATTCTCCTGTGGGTCCAGTTTCAGATTCCGATGCTTCAATTCAGGTTTACTGTATCACTTGGACATTCTTATTGACGATGATACACAGAAATTATATCCGAATTTAATACAAAAGGCACAAAGCCGATTTAAGTACAAGTGGACTGACACTCTAAATTTCTATGATTTTAACCTCTGCTGTGAGTCTAGTTTTAGATTCCGATGCTTCACTTCAGGTTTACTGTATCCCTTGGACCTTGTTATTGACGATGAAACACAGATATTGCATCCGAATTTAATAAAAATGGCACAATGCCGACTTAAGTACAAGAGGACTGACGCTGTAACTTTCTATGATTTGAACCTCTCCTGTGAGTCCTGTTTAAGATTCCAATGCTTCACTTCAGGTTTACTGTATTTCTTAGGCCTTCTTAATGACGATGAAACACAGAAATTACATCCGAATTTAATACAAAAGGCACAATGCCGACTTAAGCACAAGAGGACTGACACTCTAACTCTCTATGATTTGAACCTCTCCTGTGAGTCCCATTTTAGATTCCGACGCTTCACTTCAGGTTTACTGTATCCCTTGGACCTTCTTATTGACGATGAAACACAGAAATTGCAACCGAATTTAATACAAAAGGCGCAATGCCGACTTAAGTACAATAGGACTGACACTCTAACTTTCGATGATTTGAACCTCTCCTATGAGTCCAGTTGTAGATTCCGATGCATTCATTCAGGTTTACTGTATACCTTGGACCTTCTTATTGACGATGAAACACAGAAATTGCATCCGAATTTAATACAAAAGGCACAATGCAGACTTAAGTACAAGAGGACAGACACACTAACTTTCTATGATTTGACCTCTCCTGTGAGTCCAGTTTTAGATTCCGATGCTTCAGTTCAGGTTTACTGTTTCCCTTGGACCTTCTTATTGACGATGAAACACAGAAATTGCGTCCGAATTTAATACAAAAGGCACAATGCCGACTTGAGTACAAGAGGACTGACACACTAACTTTCTATGATTTAAACCCCTCCTGTGAGTCCAGTTTTAGATTCCGATGCTTCACTTCAGGTTTACTGTTTCCCTTGGACCTTCTTATTGGCGATGAAACACAGAAATTGCATCCGAATTTAATACAAAAGGCACAATGCCGACATAAGTACAAGAGGACCGACACTCTAACTTTCTATGATTTGAACATCTCCTGTGAGTCCAGTCATAGATTCCGATGCTTCACTTCAGTTTTACTGTATCCCTTGGACCTTCTTATTGACGATGAATCACAGAAATGGCATCCGAATTTAATACAAAAGGCACAATGCCGACTGAAGTACAAGAGGACTGACACACTAAATTTCTATGATTTGAACCTCTCCTGTGAGTCCAGTTTTTGCTTCCGATGCTTCACTTCAGGTTTACTGTTTCCCTTGGACCTTCTTATTGACGATGAATCACAGAAATTGCATCCGAATTTAATACAAAAGGCGCAATGCCGACCAAAGTACAAGAGGACTGACAGACTATATTTCTATGACTTGAACCTCTCCTGTGAGTCCAGTTTTAGATTCCGATGCTTCACTTCAGGTTTACTGTATCCCTTGGACCTTCTTATTGACGATAAGGCACAATGCCGACTTAAGTACAAGAGGACTGACACTCTAACTTTCTATGATTTGAACCTCTGCTGTGAGTCCAGTTTTAGATTCCGATGCTTCACTTCAGGTTTACTGTATCCCTTGGACCTTCTTATTGACGATGAAACACAGAAATTGCATCCGAATATAATACAAAAGGCCCAATGCCGACTTAAGTACAAGAGGACTGACACTCTAATTTCGATGATTAGTACCCCTCCTGTGAGTCCAGTTTTAGATTCCGATGCTTCAATTCAGGTTTACTGTATCCCTTGGACCTTCTTATTGACGATGAAACACAGAAATTGCATCCGAATATAATGCAAAAGGCCCAATTCCGACTAAAGTACAAGAGGACTGACTCTCTAACTTTCTATGATTTGAACCTCTCCTGTTAGTCCAGTTTTAGATTCTGATTCTTGACGTCAGGTTTACTGTATCCCTTGGACTTTCTTATTGTCGATGAAACACAGAAATTGTTTCGAATTTAACACAAAAGGCACAATGCGGACATAAGTACAAGAGGACTGACACTCTAAATTTCTATGATTTGATCCTCTCCTGTGAGTCCAGTTTTAGATTCCGATGCATCACTTCATGTTTACTGTATCCCTTGGACCTTCTTATTGACGATGAAACACAGAAATTGCATCCGAATATAATACAAAAGGCCCAATGCCGACTTAAGTACAAGAGGACTGACACTCTAATTTCGATGATTAGTACCCCTCCTGTGAGTCCAGTTTTAGATTCCGATGCTTCAATTCAGGTTTACTGTATCCCTTGGACCTTCTTATTGACGATGAAACACAGAAATTGCATCCGAATATAATACAAAAGGCCCAATGCCGACTTAAGTACAAGAGGACTGACAATCTAACTTTCGATGATTTGAACTTCTCCTGTGGGTCCAGTTTCAGATTCCGATGCTTCAATTCAGGTTTACTGTATCACTTGGACCTTCTTATTGACGATGAAACACAGATATTATATCCGAATTTAATACAAAAGGCACAAAGCCGACTTAAGTACAAGAGGACTGACACTCTAACTTTCTATGATTTTAACCTCTGCTGTGAGTCCAGTTTTAGATTACGATGCTTCACTTCAGGTTTACTGTATCCCTTGGACCTTCTTATTGACAATGAAACACAGAAATTGCATCCGAATTTAATACAAAAGGCACAATGCCGACTTAAGTACAAGAGGACTGACGCTCTAACTTTCTATGATTTGAACAACTCCTGTGAGTCCTGTTTAAGATTCCAATGCTTCACTTCAGATTTACTGTATTTCTTGGGCCTTCTTAATGACGATGAAACACAGAAATTGCATCCGAATTTAATACAAAAGGCACAATGCCGACTTAAGTACAAGAGGACTGACACTCTAACTCTCTATGATTTGAACCTCTCCTGTGAGTCCTGTTTAAGATTCCAATGCTTCACTTCGGATTTACTGTATTTCTTGGGCCTTCTTAATGACGATGAAACACAGAAATTGCATCCGAATTTAATACAAAAGGCACAATGCCGACTTAAGTACAAGAGGACTGACACTCTAACTCTCTATGATTTGAACCTCTCCTGTGAGTCCCATTTTAAATTCCGACGCTTCACTTCAGGTTTACTGTATCCCTTGGACCTTCTTATTGACGATGAAACACAGAAATTGCATCCGAATTTAATACAAAAGGCACAATGCCGACTTAAGTTCAAGAGGACTGACACTCTAACTTTCGATGATTTGAACCTCTCCTATGCGTCCAGTTGTAGATTCCGATGCATTAATTCAGGTTTACTCTGTACCTTGGACCTTCTTATTGACGATGAAACACAGAAATTGCATCCGAATTTAATACAAAAGGCACAATGCAGACTTAAGTACAAGAGATCAGACACAATAACTTTCTATGATTTGAACCTCTCCTGTGAGTCCAGTTTTAGATTCCGATGCTTCACTTCGGGTTTACTGTTTCCCTTGGACCTTCTTATTGACGATGAAACACAGAAATTGCGTCCGAATTTAATACAAAAGGCACAATGCCGACTTAAGTACAAGAGGACTGACACACTAACTTTCTATGATTTAAACCTCTCCTGTGAGTCCAGTTTTAGATTCCGATGCTTCACTTCAGTTTTGCTGTATCCCTTGGACCTTCTTATTGACGATGAATCACAGAAATTGCATCCGCATTTAATACAAAAGGCACAATGCCGACTTAAGTACAAGAGGACTGACACACTAACTTTCTATGATTTGAACCTCTCCTGTGAGTCCAGTTTTAGATTCCGATGCTTCACTTCAGGTTTACTGTTTCCCTTGGACCTTCTTATTGACGATGAATCACAGAAATTGCATCCGAATTTAATACAAAAGGCGCAATGCCGACCAAAGTACAAGAGGACTGACAGACTAACTTTCTATGATTTGACCCTCTCCTGTGAGTCCAGTTTTAGATTCCGATGCTTCACTTCAGGTTTACTGTATCCCTTGGACCTTCTTATTGACGATAAGGCACAATGCCGACTTAAGTACAAGAGGACTGACACTTGAACTTTCTATGATTTGAACCTCTGCTGTGAGTCCAGTTTTAGATTCCGATGCTTCACTTCAAGTTTACTGTATCCCTTGGACCTTCTTATTGTCGATGAATTACAGAAATTGTTTCGAATTTAATACAAAAGGCACAATGCCGACTTAAGTACAATAGGACTGACACTCTAAATTTTGTATGATTTGAACCTCTCCTGTGAGTCCAGTTTTAGATTCCGATGCTTCACTTCAGGTTTACTGTATCCCTTGGACCTACTTATTGACGATGAAACACAAAAATTGCATCCAAATTTATTACAAAAGGAACAATGCCGACTTAAGTACAAGAGGACTGACACTCTAACTTTCGATGATTTGATCTTCTCCTGTGGGTCCAGTTTCAGATTCCGATGCTTCAATTCAGGTTTACTGTATCACTTGGACCATCTTATTGACGATGAAACACAGAAATTATATCCGAATTTAATACAAATGGCACAAAGCCGACTTAAGTACAAGAGGACTGACACTCTAACTTTCTATGATTTTAACCACTGCTGTGAGTCCAGTTTTAGATTCCGATGCTTCACTTCAGGTTTACTGTATCCCTTGGACCTTCTTATTGACGATGAAACACAGAAATTGCATCCGAATTTAATACAAAAGGCACAATGCCGACTTAAGTACAAGAGGACTGACGCTCTAACTTTCTATGATTTGAACCACTCAAGTGAGTCCTGTTTAAGATTCCAATGCTTCACTTCAGGTTTACTGTACTTCTTGGGCCTTCTTAATGATGATGAAACACAGAAATTGCATCCGAATTTAATACAAAAGGCACAATGCCTACTTAAGTACAAGAGGACTGACACTCTAATTCTCTATGATTTGAACCTCGCCTGTGAGTCCCATTTTAGATTTCGACGCTTCACTTCAGGTTTACTGTATCCCTTGGACCTTCTTATTGACGATGAAACACAGAAATTGCATCCGAATTTAATACAAAAGGCACAATGCCGACTTAAGTACAAGAGGACTGACACTCTAACTTTCGATGATTTGAACCTCTCCTATGAGTCCAGTTGTAGATTCCGATGCATTAATTCAGGTTTACTGTATACCTTGGACCTTCTTATTGACGATGAAACACAGAAATAGCATCCGAATTTAATACAAAAGTCACAATGCAGACTTAAGTACAAGAGGACAGACACACTAACTTTCTATGATTTTAACCTCTCCTGTGAGTCCAGTTTTAGATTCCGATGCATCACTTCAGGTTTACTGTTTCCCTTGGACCTTCTTATTGACGATGAATCACAGAAATTGCATCCGAATTTAATACAAAAGGCACAATGCCGACTTAAGTACAAGAGGACTGACACACTAACTTTCTATGATTTGAACCTCTTCTGTGAGTCCAGTTTTAGATTCTGATGCTTCACTTCAGGTTTACTGTTTCCCTTGGACCTTCTTATTGACGATGAATCACAGAAAATGCATCCGAATTTAAAACAAAAGGCGCAATGGCGACCCTAATACAAGAGGACTGACAGACTAACTTTCTATGATTTGAACCTCTCCTGTGAGTCCAGTTTTAGATTCCGATGCTTCACTTTCGGTTTACTGTATCCCTTGGACCTTCTTATTGACGATAAGGCACAATGCCGACTTAAGTACATGAGGACTGACACTCTAACTTTCTATGATTTGAACCTCTGCTGTGAGTCCAGTTTTAGATTCCGATGTTTCACTTCAGGTTTACTGTATCCCTTGGACCTTCTTATTGACGATGAAACACAGAAATTGCATCCGAATTAAATACAAAAGACACAATGCCGACTTAAGTACAAGGGGACTGACACTCTAACTTTCTATGATTTAAACCTCTCCTGTTAGTCCGGTTTTAGATTCGGATACTTCACGTGAGGTTTACTGTATCCCTTGGACTTTCTTATTGTCGATGAAACACAGAAATTGTTTCAAATTTAATACAAAAGGCACAATGCCGACTTAAGTACAAGAGGACTGACACTCTAAATTGCTATGATTTGAACCTCTCCTGTGAGTCCAGTTTTAGATTCCGATGGTTCACTACAGGTTTACTGTATCCCTTGGACCTTCTTATTGACGATGAAACACAAAAATTGCATCCAAATTTAATACAAAAGGAACTATGCCGACTTAAGTACAAGAGGACTGACACTCTAACTTTCGATGATTTGAACTTCTCCTGTGGGTCCAGTTTCAGATTCCGATGCTTCAATTCAGGTTTACTGTATCACTTGGACCTTCTTATTGACGATGAAACACAGAAATTATATCCGAATTTAATACAAAAGGCACAAAGCCGACTTAAGTACAAGAGGACTGACACTCTAACTTTCTATGATTTTAACCTCTGCTGTGAGTACAGTTTTAGATTCCGATGCTTCACTTCAGGTTTACTGTATCCTTTGGACCATCTTATTGACGATGAAACACAGAAATTGCATCCGAATTTAATACAAGAGGCACAATGCCGACTTAAGTACAAGAGGACTGACGCTCTAGCTTTCTATGATTTGAACCACTCCTGTGAGGCCTGTTTAAGATTCCAATGCTTCACTTCAGGTTTACTGTATTTCTTGGGCCTTCTTAATGACGATGAAACACAGAAATTGCATCCCAATTTAATACAAAAGGCACAATGCCGACTTAAGTACAAGAGGACTGACACTCTAACTCTCTATGATTTGAACCTCTCCTGTGAGTCCCATTTTAGATTCCGACGCTTCACTTCAGGTTTACTGTATCCCTTGGACCTTCTTATTGACGATGAAACACAGAAATTGCATCCGAATTTAATACAAGAGGCACAATGCCGACTTAAGTACAAGAGGACAGACACACTAATTTTCTATGATTTGAACCTCTCCTGTGAGTCCAGTTTTAGATTCCGATGCTTCACTTCAGGTTTACTGTTTCCCTTGGACCTTCATATTGACGATGAAACACAGAAATTGCGTCCGAATTTAATACAAAAGGCACAACGCCGACTTAAGTACAAGAGGACTGACACACTAACTTTCTATGATTTGAACATCTCCTGTGAGTCCAGTCTTAGATTCCGATGCTTCACTTCAGTTTTACTGTATCCCTTGGACATTCTTATTGACGATGAAACACAGAAATTGCATCCGAATTTAATACAAAAGGCACAATGCCGACTTAAGTACAAGAGGACTGACACTCTAACTTTCTATGATTTGAACCTCTCCTGTGAGTCCAGTTTTAGATTCCGATACTTCACTTCAGATTTACTGTATATCTTGGACCTTCTTATTGACGATAAGGCACAATGCCGACTTAAGTACAAGAGGACTGACACTTTAACTTTCTATGATTTGAACCTCTGCTGTGAGTCCAGTTTTAGATTCCGATGCTTCACTTCAGGTTTACTGTATCCCTTGGACCTTCTTATTGACGATGACACACAGAAATTGCATCCGAATTTAATACAAAAGGCACAAGGCCGACTTAAATACAAGAAGACTGAATCACTAACTTTCTATGATTTGAACCTCTGCTCTGAGTCCAGTTTTAGATTCCGTTTCTTCACTTCAGATTTACTGTATCCCTTGGACCTTCTTACTGACGATAAGGCACAATGCCGACTTAAGTACAAGAGGACTGACACTCTAACTTTCTATGATTTGAACATCTGCTGTGAGTCCAGTTTTAGATTCCGATGCTTCACATCAGGTTTACTGTATCCCTTGGACCTTCTTATTGGCGATGAAACACACAAATTGCATGCGAATTTAATACAAAAGGCACAATGCCGGCTTCAGTACAAGAGGACTGACGCCCTAACTTTCTATGATTTGAACCTCTCCTGTGAGCCCAGCTTTAGATTTCGATGCTTCACTTCAGATTTACTGTTTCCCTTGGACCTTCTTATTGACGATGAATCACAGAAATTGCATCCGAATTTAATACAAAAGGCGCAATGCCGACTTAAGTACAAGAGGACTGACACACTAACTTTCTAAAATTTGAACCTCTCCTGTGAGTCTTGTTTTATATTCCGATGCTTCACTTCAGGTTTACTGTATCCCTTGAGCCTTATTATTGACGATGAAACACAGAAATTGCATCCGAATTTCATAAAAAAGGCACAATGCTGACTTAAGTACAAGAGGACTGACACTCTAATTTCGATGATTTGTACCCCTCCTGTGAGTCCAGTTTTAGATTCCGATGCTTCAATTCAGGTTTACTGTATCCCTTGGACCTTCTTATTGACGATGAAACACAGAAATTGCATCCTAATATAATACTAAAGGCCCAATGCCGACTTAAGTACAAGAGGACTGACTCTCTAACTTTCTATAATTTGAACCTCTCCTGTTAGTCCAGTTTTAGATTCCGATTCTTCCCGTCAGGTTTACTGTATCCCTTGGACTTTCTTATTGTCGATGAAACACAGAAATTGCATTCGAATTTAATACAAAAGGCACAATGCTGACTTAAGTACAAGAGGACTGACACTCTAAATTTCTATGATTTGAACCTCTCCTGTGAGTCCAGTTTTAGATTCCGATGCTTCACTTCAGGTTTACTGTATCCCTTGGACCTTCTTATTGACGTTGAAACACAGAAATTGCATCCAAATTTAATACAAAGGGAACAATGTCGACTTAAGTACAAGAGGACTGACACTCTAACTTTCAATGATTTGAACTTCCTCTGTGGGTCCAGTTTCAGATTCCGATGCTTCAATTCAGGTTTACTGTATCACTTGGACCTTCATATTGACGATGAAACACAGAAATTATATCCGAATTTAATACAAAAGGCACAAAGCCGACTTAAGTACAAGAGGACTGACACTATAACTTTCTATGATTTTAACCTCTGCTGTGAGTCCAGTTTCAGATTCAGATGCTTCACTTCAGTTTTACTGTATCCCTTGGACCTTCTTATTGACGGTGAAACACAGAAATTGCATCCGAATTTAATACAAAAGGCACAATGCCGACTTAAGTACAAGAGGACTGACGCTCTAACTTTCTATGATTTGAACCACTCCTGTGAGTCCTGTTTAAGATTCTAATGCTTCACTTCAGGTTTACTGTATTTCTTGGGCCTTCTTAATGACGATGAAACACAGAAATTGCATCCGAATTTAATACAAAAGGCACAATGCCGACTTAAGTACAAGAGGACTGACACTCTAACTCTCTATGATTTGAACCTCTCCTGTGAGTCCCATTTTAGATTCCGACGCTTCACTTCAGGTTTACTGTATCCCTTGGACCTTCTTATTGACGATGAAAAACAGAAATTGTGTCCGAATTTAATACAAATAGCACAATGCCGACTTAAGTACAAGAGGACTGACACTCTAACTTTCGATGATTTGAACCTCTCCTATGAGTCCAGTTGTAGATTCCGATGCATTAATTCAGATTTACTGTATACCTTGGACCTTCTTATTGACGATGAAACATCGAAATTGCATCCGAATTTAATACAAAAGGCACAATGCAGACTTAAGTACAAGAGGACAGACACAATAACTTTCTATGATTTGAACCTCTCCTGTGAGTCCAGTTTTAGATTCCGATGCTTCACTTCAGGTTTACTGTTTCCCTTGGACCTTCTTATTGACGATGAAACACAGAAATTGCGTCGGAATTTAATACAAAAGGCACAATGCCGACTTAAGTACAAGAGGACTGACACACTAACTTTCTATGATTTAAACCTCTCCTGTGAGTCCAGTTTTAGATTCCGATACTTCACTTCAGGTTTACTGTTCCCTTGGACCTTCTTATTGACGATGAAACACAGAAATTGCATCCGAATTTAATACAAAAGGCACAATGCCGACTTAAGTACAAGAGGACTGACACTCTAATTTCGATGATTTGTACCCCTCCTGTGAGTCCAGTTTTAGATTCCGATGCTTCAATTCAGGTTTACTGTATCCCTTGGACCTTCTTATTGACGATGAAACACAGAAATTGCATCCTAATATAATACAAAAGGCCCAATGCCGACTTAAGTACAAGAGGACTGACTCTCTAACTTTCTATGATTTGAACCTCTCCTGTCAGTCCAGTTTTAGATTCCGATTCTTCACGTCAGGTTTACTGTATCCCTTGAACTTTCTTATTGTCGATGAAACACAGAAATTGCATTCGAATTTAATACAAAAGGCACAATGCCGACTTAAGTACAATAGGACTGACACTCTAAATTTCTATGATTTGAACCTCTCCTGTGAGTCCAGTTTTAGATTCCGATGCTTCACTTCAGGTTTACTGTATCCCTTGGACCTTCTTATTGACGTTGAAACACAGAAATTGCATCCAAATTTAATACAAAAGGAACAATGTCGACTTAAGTACAAGAGGACTGACACTCTAACTTTCAATGATTTGAACTTCCCCTGTGGGTCCAGTTTCAGATTCCGATGCTTCAATTCAGGTTTACTGTATCACTTGGACCTTCATATTGACGATGAAACACAGAAATTATATCCGAATTTAATGCAAAAGGCACAAAGCCGACTTAAGTACAAGAGGACTGACGCTCTAACTTTCTATGATTTGAACCACTCCTGTGAGTCCTGTTTAAGATTCTAATGCTTCACTTCAGGTTTACTGTATTTCTTGGGCCTTCTTAATGACGATGAAACACAGAAATTGCATCCGAATTTAATACAAAAGGCACAATGCCGACTTAAGTACAAGAGGACTGACACTCTAACTCTCTATGATTTGAACCTCTCCTGTGAGTCCCATTTTAGATTCCGACGCTTCACTTCAGGTTTACTGTATCCCTTGGACCTTCTTATTGACGATGAAAAACAGAAATTGTGTCCGAATTTAATACAAAAGGCACAATGCCGACTTAAGTACAAGAGGACTGACACTCTAACTTTCGATGATTTGAACCTCTCCTATGAGTCCAGTTGTAGATTCCGATGCATTAATTCAGATTTACTGTATACCTTGGACCTTCTTATTGACGATGAAACATCGAAATTGCATCCGAATTTAATACAAAAGGCATAATGCAGACTTAAGTACAAGAGGACAGACACACTAACTTTCTATGATTTGAACCTCTCCTGTGAGTCCAGTTTTAGATTCCGATGCTTCACTTCAGGTTTACTGTTTCCCTTGGACCTTCTTATTGACGATGAAACACAGAAATTGCGTCGGAATTTAATACAAAAGGCACAATGCCGACTAAAGTACAAGAGGACTGACACACTAACTTTCTATGATTTAAACCTCTCCTGTGAGTCCAGTTTTAGATTCCGATACTTCACTTCAGGTTTACTGTTCCCTTGGACCTTCTTATTGACGATGAAACACAGAAATTGCATCCGAATTTAATACAAAAGGCACAATGCCGACTTAAGTACAAGAGGACTGACACTCTAATTTCGATGATTTGTACCCCTCCTGTGAGTCCAGTTTTAGATTCCGATGCTTCAATTCAGGTTTACTGTATCCCTTGGACCTTCTTATTGACGATGAAACACAGAAATTGCATCCTAATATAATACAAAAGGCCCAATGCCGACTTAAGTACAAGAGGACTGACTCTCTAACTTTCTATGATTTGAACCTCTCCTGTCAGTCCAGTTTTAGATTCCGATTCTTCACGTCAGGTTTACTGTATCCCTTGAACTTTCTTATTGTCGATGAAACACAGAAATTGCATTCGAATTTAATACAAAAGGCACAATGCCGACTTAAGTACAAGAGGACTGACACTCTAATTTCGATGATTTGTACCCCTCCTGTGAGTCCAGTTTTAGATTCCGATGCTTCAATTCAGGTTTACTGTATCCCTTGGACCTTCTTATTGACGATGAAACACAGAAATTGCATCCTAATATAATACAAAAGGCCCAATGCCGACTTAAGTACAAGAGGACTGACTCTCTAACTTTCTATGATTTGAACCTCTCCTGTCAGTCCAGTTTTAGATTCCGATTCTTCACGTCAGGTTTACTGTATCCCTTGAACTTTCTTATTGTCGATGAAACACAGAAATTGCATTCGAATTTAATACAAAAGGCACAATGCCGACTTAAGTACAATAGGACTGACACTCTAAATTTCTATGATTTGAACCTCTCCTGTGAGTCCAGTTTTAGATTCCGATGCTTCACTTCAGGTTTACTGTATCCCTTGGACCTTCTTATTGACGTTGAAACACAGAAATTGCATCCAAATTTAATACAAAAGGAACAATGTCGACTTAAGTACAAGAGGACTGACACTCTAACTTTCAATGATTTGAACTTCCCCTGTTGGTCCAGTTTCAGATTCCGATGCTTCAATTCAGGTTTAATGTATCACTTGGACCTTCATATTGACGATGAAACACAGAAATTATATCCGAATTTAATGCAAAAGGCACAAAGCCGACTTAAGTACAAGAGGACTGACACTCTAACTTTCTATGATTTTAACCTCTGCTGTGAGTCCAGTTTCAGATTCCGATGCTTCACTTCAGTTTTACTGTATCCCTTGGACCTTCTTATTGACGATGAAACACAGAAATTGCATCCGAATTTAATACAAAAGGCACAATGCCGACTTAAGTACAAGAGGACTGACGCTCTAACTTTCTATGATTTGAACCACTCCTTCGAGTCCTGTTTAAGATTCTAATGCTTCACTTCAGGTTTACTGTATTTCTTGGGCCTTCTTAATGACGATGAAACACAGAAATTGCATCCGAATATACAAAAGGCACAATGCCGACTTAAGTACAAGAGGACTGACACTCTAACTCTCTATGATTTGAATCTCTCCTGTGAGTCCCATTTTAGATTCCGACGCTTCACTTCAGGTTTACTGTATCCTTTGGTCCTTCTTATTGACGATGAAAAACAGAAATTGTGTCCGAATTTAATACAAAAGGCACAATGCCGACTTAAGTACAAGAGGAATGACACTCTAACTTTCGATGATTTGAACCTCTCCTATGAGTCCAGTTGTAGATTCCGATGCATTAATTCAGATTTACTGTATACCTTGGACCTTCTTATTGACGATGAAACATCGAAATTGCATCCGAATTTAATACAAAAGGCACAATGCAGACTTAAGTACAAGAGGACAGACACACTAACTTTCTATGATTTGAACCTCTCCTGTGAGTCCAGTTTTAGATTCCGATACTTCACTTCAGGTTTACTGTTCCCTTGGACCTTCTTATTGACGATGAAACACAGAAATTGCATCCGAATTTAATACAAAAGGCACAATGCCGACTTAAGTACAAGAGGACTGACACTCTAATTTCGATGATTTGTACCCCTCCTGTGAGTCCAGTTTTAGATTCCGATGCTTCAATTCAGGTTTACTGTATCCCTTGGACCTTCTTATTGACGATGAAACACAGAAATTGCATCCTAATATAATACAAAAGGCCCAATGCCGACTTAAGTACAAGAGGACTGACTCTCTAACTTTCTATGATTTGAACCTCTCCTGTCAGTCCAGTTTTAGATTCCGATTCTTCACGTCAGGTTTACTGTATCCCTTGAACTTTCTTATTGTCGATGAAACACAGAAATTGCATTCGAATTTAATACAAAAGGCACAATGCCGACTTAAGTACAATAGGACTGACACTCTAAATTTCTATGATTTGAACCTCTCCTGTGAGTCCAGTTTTAGATTCCGATGCTTCACTTCAGGTTTACTGTATCCCTTGGACCTTCTTATTGACGTTGAAACACAGAAATTGCATCCAAATTTAATACAAAAGGAACAATGTCGGCTTAAGTACAAGAGGACTGACACTCTAACTTTCAATGATTTGAACTTCCCCTGTTGGTCCAGTTTCAGATTCCGATGCTTCAATTCAGGTTTACTGTATCACTTGGACCTTCATATTGACGATGAAACACAGAAATTATATCCGAATTTAATGCAAAAGGCACAAAGCCGACTTAAGTACAAGAGGACTGACACTCTAACTTTCTATGATTTTAACCTCTGCTGTGAGTCCAGTTTCAGATTCCGATGCTTCACTTCAGTTTTACTGTATCCCTTGGACCTTCTTATTGACGATGAAACACAGAAATTGCATCCGAATTTAATACAAAAGGCACAATGCCGACTTAAGTACAAGAGGACTGACGCTCTAACTTTCTATGATTTGAACCACTCCTGCGAGTCCTGTTTAAGATTCTAATGCTTCACTTCAGGTTTACTGTATTTCTTGGGCCTTCTTAATGACGATGAAACACAGAAATTGCATCCGAATATACAAAAGGCACAATGCCGACTTAAGTACAAGAGGACTGACACTCTAACTCTCTATGATTTGAATCTCTCCTGTGAGTCCCATTTTAGATTCCGCCGCTTCACTTCAGGTTTACTGTATCCCTTGGACCTTCTTATTGACGATGAAAAACAGAAATTGTGTCCGAATTTAATACAAAAGGCACAATGCCGACTTAAGTACAAGAGGAATGACACTCTAACTTTCGATGATTTGAACCTCTCCTATGAGTCCAGTTGTAGATTCCGATGCATTAATTCAGATTTACTGTATACCTTGGACCTTCTTATTGACGATGAAACATCGAAATTGCATCCGAATTTAATACAAAAGGCACAATGCAGACTTAAGTACAAGAGGACTGACACACTAACTTTCTATGATTTAAACCTCTCCTGTGAGTCCAGTTTTAGATTCCGATGCTTCACTTCAGGTTTACTGTTTCCCTTGGACCTTCTTATTGACGATGAAACACAGAAATTGCGTCCGAATTTAATACAAAAGGCACAATGCCGACTTAAGTACAAGAGGACTGACACACTAACTTTCTATGATTTAAACCTCCGCTGTGAGTCCAGTTTTACATTCCGATACTTCACTTCAGGTTTACTGTTTCCCTAGGACCTTCTTATTGACGATAAAACACAGAAATTGCATCCGAATTTAATACAAAAGGCACAATGCCGACATAAGTACAAGAGGACTGACACACTAACTTTCTATGATTTGAATCTCTCCTGTGAGTCCAGTTTTAGATTCCGATGCTTCACTTCAGGTTTACTGTTTCCCTTGGACCTTCTTATTGACGAAGAATCACAGAAATTGCATCCGATTTTAATACAACAGGCGCAATGCCGACTTAAGTACAAGAGGACTGACACACTAACTTTCTATGATTTGAACCTCTCCTGTGAGTCCAGTTTTAGATTCCGATGCTTCCCTTCATGTTTACTGTATCCCTTGGATCTTCTTATTGACGATGAAACACAGAAATTGCATCGGAATTTAATTCCAAAGCGACAATGCCGACTTAAGTACAAGAGGACTGACAGACTAACTTTCTATGATTTGAACCTCTGCTGTGAGTCCAGTTTTAGATTCCGATGCTTCACTTCAGATTTACTGAATCCCTTGGACCTTCTTATTGACGATAAGGCACATTGCCGACTTAAGTACAAGAGGACTGACACTCTAAATTTCTATGATATGAACCTCTCCTGTGAGTCCAGTTTTAGATTCCGATGCTTCACTTCAGATTTACTGTATCCCTTGGACATTCTTATTGACGATGAAACACAGAAATTGCGTCCGAATTTAATACAAAGGGCACAATGCCGACTTAAGTACAAGAGGAGTGACACACTAACTTTCTATGATTTGAACCTCTCCTGTGAGTCCAGTTTTAGATTCCGATACTTCACTTCAGATTTACTGTATCCCTTGGTCCTCCTTATTGACGATAAGGCACAATGCCGACTTAAGTACAAGAGGACTGACACTCTAACTTTCTATGATTTGAACCTCTGCTGTGAGTCCAGTTTTAGATTCCGATGCTTCACTTCAGGTTTACTGTATCCCTTGGACCTTCTTATTGACGATGACACACAGAAATTGCATCCGAATTTAATACAAAAGGAACAATGCCGACTTAAGTACAAGAAGACTGAATCACTAACTTTCTATGATTTGAACCTCTGCTCTGAGTCCAGTTTTAGATTCCGTTTCTTCACTTCAGATTTACTGTATCCCTTGGACCTTCTTATTGACGATAAGGCACAATGCCGACTTAAGTACAAGAGGACTGACACTCTAACTTTCTATGATTTGAACCTCTGCTGTGAGTCCAGTTTAGATTCCGATGCTTCACTTCAGGTTTACTGTATCCCTTGGACCTTCGTATTGACGATGAAACACAAAAATTGCATCCGAATTTAATACAAAAGGCACAATGCTGACTTAAGTACAAGAGGACTGACACACTAACTCTCTATGATTTGAACGTCTCCTGTGAGTCCAGTTTTAGATTCCGATGCTTCACTTCAGATTTACTGTATCCCTTGGACCTTCTTATTTTCGATAAGGCACAATGCCGACTTAAGTACAAGAGGACTGACACTCTAACTTTCTATGATTTGAACATCTGCTGTGAGTCCAGTTTTAGATTCCGATGCTTCACATCAGGTTTACTGTATCCCTTGGACCTTCTTATTGTCGATGAAACACAGAAATTGCATCCGAATTTAATGCAAAAGGCAAATGCCGACTTCAGTTGAAGAGGACTGACGCCCTAACTTTCTATGATTTGAACCTCTCCTGTGAGTCCAGCTTTAGATTTCGATGCTTCTCTTCAGATTTACTGTTTCCACTGGACCTTCTTATTGACGATGAATCACAGAAATTGCATCCGAATTTAATACAAAAGGCGCAATGCCGACTTAAGTACAAGAGGACTGACACACTAACTTTCTATGATTTGAACCTCTCCTGTGAGTCTTGTTTTATATTCCGATGCTTCACTTCAGGTTTACTGTATCCCTTGGACCTTCTTATTGACGATGAAACACAGAAATTGCATCCAAATTTAATACAAAAGGAACAATGTCGACTTAAGTACAAGAGGACTGACACTCTAACTTTCGATGATTTGAACTTCTCCTGTGGGTCCAGTTTCAGATTCCGATGCTTCACTTCAGGTTTACTGTATCCCTTGGACCTTCTTATTGACGATGAATCACAGAAATTGCATCAAAATTTAATACAAAAGGCGCAATGCCGACTTAAGTACAAGAGGACTGACACACTAACTTTCTATGATTTGAACCTCTCCTGTGAGTCTTGTTTTATATTCCGATGCTTCACTTCAGGTTTACTGTATACCTTGCACCTTCATATTGACGATGAAACACAGAAATTATATCCGAAATTAATACAAAAGGCACAAAGCCGACTTAAGTACAAGAGGACTGGCACTCTAACTTTCTATGATTTTAACCTCTGCTGTGAGTCCAGATTCAGATTCCGATGCTTCACTTCAGGTTTACTGTATCCCTTGGACCTTCTTATTGACGATGAAACACAGAAATTGCATCCGAATTTAATAGAAAAGGCACAATGCCGAATTAAGTACAAGAGGACTGACGGTGTAAATTTCTATGATTTGAACCACTCCTGTGAGTCCTGTTTAAGATTCTAATGCTTCACTTCAGGTTTACTGTATTTCTTGGGCCTTCTTAATGACGATGAAACACAGAAATTGCATCCGAATTTAATACAAAAGGCACAATGCCGACTTAAGTACAAGAGGACTGACACTCTAACTCTCTATGATTTGAACCTCTCCTGTGAGTCCCATTTTAGATTCCGACACTTCACTTCAGGTTTACTGTATCCCTTGGACCTTCTTATTGACGATGAAAAACAGAAATTGTGTCCGAATTTAATACAAAAGGCACAATGCCGACTTAAGTACAAGAGGACTGACACTCTAACTTTCGATGATTTGAACCTCTCCTATGAGTCCAGTTGTAGATTCCGATGCATTAATTCAGATTAACTGTATACCTTGGACCTTCTTATTGACGATGAAACATCGAAATTGCATCCGAATTTAATACAAAAGGCACAATGCAGACTTAGGTACAAGAGGACAGACACACTAACTTTCTATGATTTGAACCTCTCCTGTGAGTCCAGTTTTAGATTCCGATGCTTCACTTCAGGTTTACTGTTTCCCTTGGACCTTCTTATTGACGATGAAACACAGAAATTGCGTCGGAATTTAATACAAAAGGCACAATGCCGACTTAAGTACAAGAGGACTGACACACTAACTTTCTATGATTTAAACCTCTCCTGTGAGTCCAGTTTTAGATTCCGATACTTCACTTCAGGTTTACTGTTCCCTTGGACCTTCTTATTGACGATGAAACACAGAAATTGCATCCGAATTTAATACAAAAGGCACAATGCCGACTTAAGTACAAGAGGACTGACACTCTAATTTCGATGATTTGTACCCCTCCTGTGAGTCCAGTTTTAGATTCCGATGCTTCAATTCAGGTTTACTGTATCCCTTGGACCTTCTTATTGACGATGAAACACAGAAATTGCATCCTAATATAATACAAAAGGCCCAATGCCGACTTAAGTACAAGAGGACTGACTCTCTAACTTTCTATGATTTGAACCTCTCCTGTCAGTCCAGTTTTAGATTCCGATTCTTCACGTCAGGTTTACTGTATCCCTTGAACTTTCTTATTGTCGATGAAACACAGAAATTGCATTCGAATTTAATACAAAAGGCACAATGCCGACTTAAGTACAATAGGACTGACACTCTAAATTTCTATGATTTGAACCTCTCCTGTGAGTCCAGTTTTAGATTCCGATGCTTCACTTCAGGTTTACTGTATCCCTTGGACCTTCTTATTGACGTTGAAACACAGAAATTGCATCCAAATTTAATACAAAAGGAACAATGTCGACATAAGTACAAGAGGACTGACACTCTAACTTTCAATGATTTGAACTTCCCCTGTGGGTCCAGTTTCAGATTCCGATGCTTCAATTCAGGTTTACTGTATCACTTGGACCTTCATATTGACGATGAAACACAGAAATTATATCCGAATTTAATGCAAAAGGCACAAAGCCGACTTAAGTACAAGAGGACTGACACTCTAACTTTCTATGATTTTAACCTCTGCTGTGAGTCCAGTTTCAGATTCCGATGCTTCACTTCAGTTTTACTGTATCCCTTGGACCTTCTTATTGACGATGAGACACAGAAATTGCGTCCGAATTTAATACAAAAGGCACAATGCCGACTTAAGTACAAGAGGACTGACACACTAACTTTCTATGATTTAAACCTCCGCTGTGAGTCCAGTTTTACATTCCGATACTTCACTTCAGGTTTACTGTTTCCCTAGGACCTTCTTATTGACGATAAAACACAGAAATTGCATCCGAATTTAATACAAAAGGCACAATGCCGACATAAGTACAAGAGGACTGACACTCTAACTTTCTATGATATGAACATCTCCTGTGAGTCCAGTCTTAGATTCCGATGCTTCACCTCAGTTTTACTGTATCCCTTGGACCTTCTTATTGGCGATGAATCATCCGAATTTAGTACAAAAGGCACAATACCGACTTAAGTACAAGAGGACTGACACACTAACTTTCTATGATTTGAATCTCTGCTGTGAGTCCAGTTTTAGATTCCGATGCTTCACTTCAGGTTTACTGTTTCCCTTGGACCTTCTTATTGACGATGAATCACAGAAATTGCATCCGATTTTAATACAACAGGCGCAATGCCGACTTAAGTACAAGAGGACTGACACACTAACTTTCTATTATTTGAACCTCTCCTGTGAGTCCAGTTTTAGATTCCGATGCTTCCCTTCATGTTTACTGTATCCCTTGGATCTTCTTATTGACGATGAAACACAGAAATTGCATCGGAATTTAATTCCAAAGCGACAATGCCGACTTAAGTACAAGAGGACTGACAGACTAACTTTCTATGATTTGAACCTCTGCTGTGAGTCCAGTTTTAGATTCCGATGCTTCACTTCAGATTTACTGAATCCCTTGGACCTTCTTATTGACGATAAGGCACATTGCCGACTTAAGTACAAGAGGACTGACACTCTAACTTTCTATGATTTGAACCTCTGCTGGGAGTCCAGTTTTAGATTCCGATGCTTCACTTCAGGTTTACTGTATCCCTTGGACCTTCTTATTGACGATGAAACACAGAAATTGCATCCGAATGTAATACAAAAGGCACAATGCCGACTTAAGTACAAGAGGACTGACACTCTAAATTTCTATGATATGAACCTCTCCTGTGAGTCCAGTTTTAGATTCCGATGCTTCACTTCAGATTTACTGTATCCCTTGGACATTCTTATTGACGATGAAACACAGAAATTGCGTCCGAATTTAATACAAAGGGCACAATGCCGACTTAAGTACAAGAGGAGTGACACACTAACTTTCTATGATTTGAACCTCTCCTGTGAGTCCAGTTTTAGATTCCGATACTTCACTTCAGATTTACTGTATCCCTTGGTCCTTCTTATTGACGATAAGGCACAATGCCGACTTAAGTACAAGAGGACTGACACTCTAACTTTCTATGATTTGAACCTCTGCTGTGAGTCCAGTTTTAGATTCCGATGCTTCACTTCAGGTTTACTGTATCCCTTGGACCTTCTTATTGACGATGACACACAGAAATTGCATCCGAATTTAATACAAAAGGAACAATGCCGACTTAAGAACAAGAAGACTGAATCACTAACTTTCTATGATTTGAACCTCTGCTCTGAGTCCAGTTTTAGATTCCGTTTCTTCACTTCAGATTTACTGTATCCCTTGGACCTTCTTATTGACGATAAGGCACAATGCCGACTTAAGTACAAGAGGACTGACACTCTAACTTTCTATGATTTGAACCTCTGCTGTGAGTCCAGTTTAGATTCCGATGCTTCACTTCAGGTTTACTGTATCCCTTGGACCTTCGTATTGACGATGAAACACAAAAATTGCATCCGAATTTAATACAAAAGGCACAATGCTGACTTAAGTACAAGAGGACTGACACACTAACTCTCTATGATTTGAACGTCTCCTGTGAGTCCAGTTTTAGATTCCGATGCTTCACTTCAGATTTACTGTATCCCTTGGACCTTCTTATTTTCGATAAGGCACAATGCCGACTTAAGTACAAGAGGACTGACACTCTAACTTTCTATGATTTGAACATCTGCTGTGAGTCCAGTTTTAGATTCCGATGCTTCACATCAGGTTTACTGTATCCCTTGGACCTTCTTATTGTCGATGAAACACAGAAATTGCATCCGAATTTAATGCAAAAGGCAAATGCCGACTTCAGTTGAAGAGGACTGACGCCCTAACTTTCTATGATTTGAACCTCTCCTGTGAGTCCAGCTTTAGATTTCGATGCTTCTCTTCAGATTTACTGTTTCCACTGGACCTTCTTATTGACGATGAATCACAGAAATTGCATCCGAATTTAATACAAAAGGCGCAATGCCGACTTAAGTACAAGAGGACTGACACACTAACTTTCTATGATTTGAACCTCTCCTGTGAGTCTTGTTTTATATTCCGATGCTTCACTTCAGGTTTACTGTATCCCTTGGACCTTCTTATTGACGATGAAACACAGAAATTGCATCCAAATTTAATACAAAAGGAACAATGTCGACTTAAGTACAAGAGGACTGACACTCTAACATTCGATGATTTGAACTTCTCCTGTGGGTCCAGTTTCAGATTCCGATGCTTCACTTCAGGTTTACTGTATCCCTTGGACCTTCTTATTGACGATGAATCACAGAAATTGCATCAAAATTTAATACAAAAGGCGCAATGCCGACTTAAGTACAAGAGGACTGACACACTAACTTTCTATGATTTGAACCTCTCCTGTGAGTCTTGTTTTATATTCCGATGCTTCACTTCAGGTTTACTGTATACCTTGGACCTTCATATTGACGATGAAACACAGAAATTATATCCGAATTTAATACAAAAGGCACAAAGCCGACTTAAGTACAAGAGGACTGGCACTCTAACTTTCTATGATTTTAATCTCTGCTGTGAGTCCAGATTCAGATTCCGATGCTTCACTTCAGGTTTACTGTATCCCTTGGACCTTCTTATTGACGATGAAACACAGAAATTGCATCCGAATTTAATAGAAAAGGCACAATGCCGAATTAAGTACAAGACGACTGACGGTGTAACTTTCTATGATTTGAACCACTCCTGTGAGTCCTGTTTAAGATTCCAATGCTTCACTTCAGGTTTACTGTATTTCTTGGGCCTTCTTAATGACGATGAAACACAGAAATTGCAACCGAATTTAATACAAAAGGCACAATGCCGACTTAAGTACAAGAGGACTGACACTCTAACTCTCTATGATTTGAACCTCTCCTGTGAGTCCCATTTTAGATTCCGACGCTTCACTTCAGGTTTACTGTATCCCTTGGACCTTCTTATTGACGATGAAACACAGAAATTGTGTCCGAATTTAATACAAAAGGCACAATGCCGACTTAAGTACAAGAGCACTGACACTCTATCTTTCGATGATTTGAACCTCTCCTATGCATCCAGTTGTAAATTCCGATGCATTAATTCAGATTTACTGTATACCTTGGACCTTCTTATTGACGATGAAACATAGAAATTGCATCCGAATTTAATACAAAAGGCACAATGCAGACTTAAGTACAAGAGGACAGACACACTAACTTTCTATGATTTGAACCTCTCCTGTGAGTCCAGTTTTAGATTCCGATGCTTCACTTCAGGTTTACTGTTTCCCTTGGACCTTCTTATTGACGATGAAACACAGAAATTGCGTCCGAATTTAATACAAAAGGCACAATTCCGACTTAAGTACAAGAGGACTGACACACTAACTTTCTATGACTTAAACCTCTCCTGTGTGTCCAGTTTTAGATTCCGATACTTCACTTCAGGTTTACTGTTTCCCTTGGACCTTCTTATTGACGATGAATCACAGAAATTGCATCCGATTTTAATACAAAAGGCGCAATGCCGACTTAAGTACAAGAGGACTGACACACTAACTTTCTATGATATGAACCTCTGTTGTGAGTCCAGTTTTAGATTCCGATGCTTCACTTCAGATTTACTGTATTTCTTGGACATTCTTATTGACGATGAAACACGGAAATTGCGTCCGAATTTAATGCAAACGGCACAATGCCGACTTAAGTACAAGAGGAGTGACACACTAACTTTCTATGATTTGAACCTCTCCTGTGAGTCCAGTTTTAGATTCCGATACTTCACTTCAGATTTACTGTATCCCTTGGTCCTTCTTATTGACGATAAGGCACAATGCCGACTTAAGTACAAGAGGACTGACACTCTAACTTTCTATGATTTGAACCTCTGCTGTGAGTCCAGTTTTAGATTCCGATGCTTCACTTCAGGTTTACTGTATCCCTTGGACCTTCTTATTGACGATGACACACAGAAATTGCATCCGAATTTAATACAAAAGGCACAATGCCGACTTAAGTACAAGAAGACTGAATCACTAACTTTCTATGATTTGAACCTCTGCTCTGAGTCCAGTTTTAGATTCCGTTTCTTCACGTCAGATTTACTGTATCCCTTGGACCTTCTTATTGACGATAAGGCACAATGCCGACTTAAGTACAAGAGGACTGACACTCTAACTTTCTATGATTTGAACCTCTGCTGTGAGTCCAGTTTTAGATTCCGATGCTACACTTCAGGTTTACTGTATCCCTTGGACCTTCGTATTGACGATGAAACACAAAAATTGCATCCGGATTTAATACAAAGAGCACAATGTTGACTTAAGTACAAGAGGACTGACACACTAACTCTCTATGATTTGAACGTCTCCTGTGAGTCCAGTTTTAGATTCCGATGCTTCACTTCAGATTTACTGTATCCCTTGGACCTTCTTATTTTCGATAAGGCACAATGCCGACTTAAGTACAAGAGGACTGACACTCTAACTTTCTATGATTTGAACATCTGCTGTGAGTCCAGTTTTAGATTCCGATTCTTCACATCAGGTTTACTGTATTCCTTGGACCTTCTTATTGACGATGAAACACAGAAATTGCATGCGAATTTAATACAAAAGGCAAATGCCGACTTCAGTACAAGAGGACTGACGCCCTAACTTTCTATGATTTGAACCTCTCCTGTGAGTCCAGCTTTAGATTTCGATGCTTCACTTCAGATTTACTGTTTCCCTTGGACCTTCTTATTGACGATGAATCACAGAAATTGCATCCGAATTTAATACAAAAGGCGCAATGCCGACTTAAGTACAAGAGGACTGACACACTAACTTTCTATGATTTGAACCTCTCCTGTGAGTCTTGTTTTATATTCCGATGCTTCACTTTAGGTTTACTGTATCCCTTGGACCTTCTTATTGACGACGAAACACAGAAATTGCATCCAAATTTAATACAAAAGGCACAAAGCCGACTTAAGTACAAGAGGACTGACACTCTAACTTTCTATGATTTTAACCTCTGCTGTGAGTCCAGTTTCAGATTCCGATGCTTCACTTCAGGTTTACTGTATCCCTTGGACCTTCTTATTGACGATGAAACACAGAAATTGCATCCGAATTTAATACCAAAGGCACAATGCCGAATTAAGTACAAGAGGATTGACGGTCTAACTTTCTATGATTTGAACCACTCCTGTGAGTCCTGTTTAAGATTCCAATGCTTCACTTCAGGTTTACTGTATTTCTTGGGCCTTCTTAATGACAATGATACACAGAAATTGCATCCGAATTTAATACAAAAGGCACAATGCCGACTTAAGTACAAGAGGACTGACACTCTAACTCTCTATAATTTGAACCTCTCCTGTGAGTCCCATTTTAGATTCCTACGCTTCACTTCAGGTTTACTGTATCCCTTGGACCTTCTTATTGACGATGAAACACAGAAATTGTGTCCGAATTTAATACAAAAGGCACAATGCCGACTTAAGTACAAGTGCACTGACACTCTATCTTTCGATGATTTGAACCTCTCCTATGAGTCCAGTTGTAGATTGCGATGCATTAATTCAGATTTACTGTATACCTTGGACCTTCTTATTGACGATGAAACATAGAAATTGCATCCGAATTTAATACAAAAGGCACAATGCCGACTTAAGTACAAGAGGACAGACACACTAACTTTCTATGATTTGAACCTCTCCTGTGAGTCCTGTTTTAGATTCCGATGCTTCACTTCAGGTTTACTGTTTCCCTTGGACCTTCTTATTGACGATGAAACACGGAAATTGCGTCCGAATTTAATACAAAAGGCACAATTCCGACTTAAGTACCAGAGGACTGACACACTAACTTTCTATGATTTAAACCTCTCCTGTGAGTCCAGTTTTAGATTCCGATACTTCACTTCAGATTTACTGTTTCCCTTGGACCTTCTTATTGACGATAAAACACAGAAATTGCATCCGAATTTAATACAAAAGGCACAATGCCGACATAAGTACAAGAGGACTGACACTCTAACTTTCTATGATTTGAACATCTCCTGTGAGTCCAGTCTTAGATTCCGATGCTTCACCTCAGTTTTACTGTATCCCTTGGACCTTCTTATTGGCGATGAATCACAGAAATTGCATCCCAATTTAATACAAAAGGCACAATGCCGACTTAAGTACAAGAGCACTGACACACTAACTTTCTATGATTTGAATCTCTCCTGTGAGTCCAGTTTTAGATTCCGATGCTTCACTTCAGGTTTACTGTTTCCCTTGGACCTTCTTATTGACGATGAATCACAGAAATTGCATCCGATTTTAATACAAAAGGCGCAATGCCGACTTAAGTACAAGAGGACTGACACACTAACTTTCTATGATTTGAACCTCTCCTGTGAGTCCAGTTTTAGATTCCGATGCTTCCCTTCATGTTTACTGTATCCCTTGGATCTTCTTATTGACGATGAAACACAGAAATTGCATCGGAATTTAATTCCAAAACGACAATGCCGACTTAAGTACGAGAGGACTGACACACTAACTTTTCATGATTTGAACCCCTCCTGTGAGTCCAGTTTTAGATTCCGATGCTTCACTTCAGATTTACTGTATCCCTTGGACATTCTTATTGACGATAAGGCACAATGCCGACTTAAGTACAAGAGGACTCACAATCTAACTTTCTATGTTTTGAACTTCTGCTGTGAGTCCAGTTTTAGATTCCGATGCCTCACTTCAGGTTTACTGTATCCCTTAGATCTTCTTATTGATGATGAAACACAGAAATTGCATCCGAATATAATACAAAAGGCACAATGCCGCCATATGTACAAGAGGACTGTCACTCTAACTTTCAATGATTTGAACATCTCCTGTGAGTCCAGTCTTAGATTCCGATGCTTCACTTCAGTTTTACTGTATCCCTTGGACCTTCTTATTGACGATGAGTCACAGAAATTGCATCCGAATTTAATACAAAAGGCACAATGCCGACTTAAGTACAAGAGGACTGACACTCTAACTTTCGATGATTTGAACCTCTCCTACGAGTCCAGTTGTAGATTCCGATGCATTAATTCAGGTTTACTGTATAAATTGGACCTTCTTATTGACGATGAAACACAGAAATTGCATCCGAATTTAATACAAAAGGCTCAATGCAGACTTAAGTACAAGAGGACCGACACACTAACTTTCTATGATTTGAACCTCTCCTGTGAGTCCAGTTTTAGATTCCGATGCTTCACTTCAGGTCTACTGTTTCCCTTGGACCTTCTTATTGACGATGAAACACAGAAATTGCGTCCGAATTTAATACAAAAGGCACAATGCCGACTTAAGTACAAGAGGACTGACACACTAACTGTCTATGATTTAAACCTCTCCTGTTAGTCCAGTTTTAGATTCCGATGCTTCACTTCAGGTTTACTGTATCCCTTGGACCTTCTTATTGACGATAAGCCACAATGCCGACTTAAGTACAAGAGGACTGACACTCTAACTTCCTATGATTTGAACCTCTGCTGTGAGTCCAGTTTTAGATTCCGATGCTTCACTTCAGGTTTACTGTATCCCTTGGACCTTCTTATTGACGATGAAACACAGAGATTGCATCCGAATGTAATACAAAAGGCACAATGCCGACTTAAGTATTAGAGGACTGACACACTAAATTTCTATGATATGAACCTCTCCTGTGAGTCCAGTTTTAGATTCCGATACTTCACTTCAGATTTACTGTATCCCTTGGACCTTCTTATTGACGATACGGCACAATGCCGACTTAAGTACAAGAGGACTGACACTTTAACTTTCTATGATTTGAACCTCTGCTGTGAGTCCAGTTTTAGATTCCGATGCTTCACTTCAGGTTTACTGTATCCCTTGGACCTTCTTATTGACGATGACACACAGAAATTGCATCCGAATTTAATACGAAAGGCACAATGACGACTTAAGTACAAGAAGACTGAATCACTAACTTTCTATGATTTGAACCTCTGCTCTGAGTCCAGTTTTAGATTCCGTTTCTTCACTTCAGATTTACTGTATCCCTTGCACCTTCTTATTGACGATAAGGCACAATGCCGACATAAGTACAAGAGGACTGACACTCTAACTTTCTATGATTTGAACCTCTGCAGTGAGTCCAGTTTTAGATTCCAATGCTTCACTTCAGGTTTACTGTATCCCTTGGACCTTCGTATTGACGATGAAACACAAAAATTGCATCCGAATTTAATACAAAAGGCACAATGCTGACTTATGTACAAGAGAACTGACACACTAACTCTCTATGATTTGAACGTCTCCTGTGAGTCCAGTTTTAGATTCCGATGCTTCACTTCAGATTTACTGTATCCCTTGGACCTTCTTATTGTCGATGAAACACAGAAATTGCATGCGATTTTAATACAAAAGGCACAATGATGACTTCAGTACAAGAGGACTGACGCCCTACCTTTCTATGATTTGAACCTCTCCTGTGAGTCCAGCTTTAGATTTCGATGCTTCAATTCAGATTTACTGTTTCCCTTGGACCTTCTTATTGACGATGAATCACAGAAATTGCATCCGAATTTAATACAAAAGGCGCAATGCCGACTTAAGTACAAGAGGACTGACACACTAACTTTCTATCATTTGAACCACTCCTGTGAGTCCTGTTTAAGATTCCAATGCTTCACTTCAGGTTTACTGTATTTCTTGGGCCTTCTTAATGACAATGATACACAGAAATTGCATCCGAATTTAATACAAAAGGCACAATGCCGACTTAAGTACAAGAGGACTGACACTCTAACTCTCTATAATTTGAACCTCTCCTGTGAGTCCCATTTTAGATTCCTACGCTTCACTTCAGGTTTACTGTATCCCTTGGACCTTCTTATTGACGATGAAACACAGAAATTGTGTCCGAATTTAATACAAAAGGCACAATGCCGACTTAAGTACAAGTGCACTGACACTCTATCTTTCGATGATTTGAACCTCTCCTATGAGTCCAGTTGTAGATTGCGATGCATTAATTCAGATTTACTGTATACCTTGGACCTTCTTATTGACGATGAAACATAGAAATTGCATCCGAATTTAATACAAAAGGCACAATGCCGACTTAAGTACAAGAGGACAGACACACTAACTTTCTATGATTTGAACCTCTCCTGTGAGTCCTGTTTTAGATTCCGATGCTTCACTTCAGGTTTACTGTTTCCCTTGGACCTTCTTATTGACGATGAAACACGGAAATTGCGTCCGAATTTAATACAAAAGGCACAATTCCGACTTAAGTACCAGAGGACTGACACACTAACTTTCTATGATTTAAACCTCTCCTGTGAGTCCAGTTTTAGATTCCGATACTTCACTTCAGATTTACTGTTTCCCTTGGACCTTCTTATTGACGATAAAACACAGAAATTGCATCCGAATTTAATACAAAAGGCACAATGCCGACATAAGTACAAGAGGACTGACACTCTAACTTTCTATGATTTGAACATCTCCTGTGAGTCCAGTCTTAGATTCCGATGCTTCACCTCAGTTTTACTGTATCCCTTGGACCTTCTTATTGGCGATGAATCACAGAAATTGCATCCCAATTTAATACAAAAGGCACAATGCCGACTTAAGTACAAGAGCACTGACACACTAACTTTCTATGATTTGAATCTCTCCTGTGAGTCCAGTTTTAGATTCCGATGCTTCACTTCAGGTTTACTGTTTCCCTTGGACCTTCTTATTGACGATGAATCACAGAAATTGCATCCGATTTTAATACAAAAGGCGCAATGCCGACTTAAGTACAAGAGGACTGACACACTAACTTTCTATGATTTGAACCTCTCCTGTGAGTCCAGTTTTAGATTCCGATGCTTCCCTTCATGTTTACTGTATCCCTTGGATCTTCTTATTGACGATGAAACACAGAAATTGCATCGGAATTTAATTCCAAAACGACAATGCCGACTTAAGTACGAGAGGACTGACACACTAACTTTTCATGATTTGAACCCCTCCTGTGAGTCCAGTTTTAGATTCCGATGCTTCACTTCAGATTTACTGTATCCCTTGGACATTCTTATTGACGATAAGGCACAATGCCGACTTAATTACAAGAGGACTCACAATCTAACTTTCTATGTTTTGAACTTCTGCTGTGAGTCCAGTTTTAGATTCCGATGCCTCACTTCAGGTTTACTGTATCCCTTAGATCTTCTTATTGATGATGAAACACAGAAATTGCATCCGAATATAATACAAAAGGCACAATGCCGACATATGTACAAGAGGACTGTCACTCTAACTTTCTATGATTTGAACATCTCCTGTGAGTCCAGTCTTAGATTCCGATGCTTCACTTCAGTTTTACTGTATCCCTT
This sequence comes from Schistocerca serialis cubense, assembly GCF_023864345.2. NCBI lineage: Eukaryota > Metazoa > Arthropoda > Insecta > Orthoptera > Acrididae > Schistocerca > Schistocerca serialis. The sequence continues at coordinate 88,499,347 of NC_064645.1, forward strand.
GGACCTTCTTATTGACGATGAGTCACAGAAATTGCATCCGAATTTAATACAAAAGGCACAATGCCGACTTAAGTACAAGAGGACTGACACTCTAACTTTCGATGATTTGAACCTCTCCTACGAGTCCAGTTGTAGATTCCGATGCATTAATTCAGGTTTACTGTATAAATTGGACCTTCTTATTGACGATGAAACACAGAAATTGCATCCGAATTTAATACAAAAGGCTCAATGCAGACTTAAGTACAAGAGGACCGACACACTAACTTTCTATGATTTGAACCTCTCCTGTGAGTCCAGTTTTAGATTCCGATGCTTCACTTCAGGTCTGCTGTTTCCCTTGGACCTTCTTATTGACGATGAAACACAGAAATTGCGTCCGAATTTAATACAAAAAGCACAATGCCGACTTAAGTACAAGAGGACTGACACACTAACTGTCTATGATTTAAACCTCTCCTGTTAGTCCAGTTTTAGATTCCGATGCTTCACTTCAGGTTTACTGTATCCCTTGGACCTTCTTATTGACGATAAACCACAATGCCGACTTAAGTACAAGAGGACTGACACTCTAACTTTCTATGATTTGAACCTCTGCTGTGAGTCCAGTTTTAGATTCCGATGCTTCACTTCAGGTTTACTGTATCCCTTGGACCTTCTTATTGACGATGAAACACAGAGATTGCATCCGAATGTAATACAAAAGGCACAATGCCGACTTAAGTATTAGAGGACTGACACACTAAATTTCTATGATATGAACCTCTCCTGTGAGTCCAGTTTTAGATTCCGATACTTCACTTCAGATTTACTGTATCCCTTGGACCTTCTTATTGACGATACGGCACAATGCCGACTTAAGTACAAGAGGACTGACACTTTAACTTTCTATGATTTGAACCTCTGCTGTGAGTCCAGTTTTAGATTCCGATGCTTCACTTCAGGTTTACTGTATCCCTTGGACCTTCTTATTGACGATGACACACAGAAATTGCATCCGAATTTAATACGAAAGGCACAATGACGACTTAAGTACAAGAAGACTGAATCACTAACTTTCTATGATTTGAACCTCTGCTCTGAGTCCAGTTTTAGATTCCGTTTCTTCACTTCAGATTTACTGTATCCCTTGCACCTTCTTATTGACGATAAGGCACAATGCCGACATAAGTACAAGAGGACTGACACTCTAACTTTCTATGATTTGAACCTCTGCTGTGAGTCCAGTTTTAGATTCCAATGCTTCACTTCAGGTTTACTGTATCCCTTGGACCTTCGTATTGACGATGAAACACAAAAATTGCATCCGAATTTAATACAAAAGGCACAATGCTGACTTAAGTACAAGAGAACTGACACACTAACTCTCTATGATTTGAACGTCTCCTGTGAGTCCAGTTTTAGATTCCGATGCTTCACTTCAGATTTACTGTATCCCTTGGACCTTCTTATTGTCGATGAAACACAGAAATTGCATTCGAATTTAATACAAAAGGCACAATGATGACTTCAGTACAAGAGGACTGACGCCCTACCTTTCTATGATTTGAACCTCTCCTGTGAGTCCAGCTTTAGATTTCGATGCTTCAATTCAGATTTACTGTTTCCCTTGGACCTTCTTATTGACGATGAATCACAGAAATTGCATCCGAATTTAATACAAAAGGCGCAATGCCGACTTAAGTACAAGAGGACTGACACACTAACTTTCTATGATTTGAACCCCTCCTGTGAGTCTTGTTTTATATTCCGATGCTTCACTTCAGGTTTACTGTATCCCTTGGACCTTATTATTGACGATGAAACACAGAAATTGCATCCGAATGTAATACAAAAGGCACAATGCCGACTTAAGTACAAGAGGACTGACACTCTAATTTCGATGATTTGTACCCCTCCTGTGAGTCCAGTTTTAGATTCCGATGCTTCAATTCAGGTTTACTGTATCCCTTAGATCTTCTAATTGACGATGAAATACAGAAATTGCATCCGAATATAATACAAAAGGCACAATGCCGACATATGTACAAGAGGACTGACACTCCAACTTTCTATGATTTGAACATCTCCTGTGAGTCCAGTCTTAGATTCCGATGCTTCACTTCAGTTTTACTGTATCCCTTGGACCTTCTTATTGACGATGAATCACAGAAATTGCATCCGAATTTAATACAAAAGGCACAATGCCGACTTAAGTACAAGTGGACTGACACTCCAACTTTCGATGATTTGAACCTCTCCTATGAGTCCAGTTGTAGATTCCGATGCATTAATTCAGGTTTACTGTATACCTTGGACGTTCTTATTGACGATGAAACACAGAAATTGCATCCGAATTTAATACAAAAGGCTCAATGCCGGCTTAAGTACAAGAGGACTGACACACTAACTTTCTATGATTTGAACCTCTCCTGTGAGTCTTGTTTTATATTCCGATGCTTCACTTCAGGTTTACTGTATCCCTTGGACCATATTATTGACGATGAAACACAGAAATTGCATCCGAATGTAATACAAATGGCACAATGCAGACTTAAGTACAAGAGGACTGACACTCTAATTTCGATGATTTGTACCCCTCCTGTGAGTCCAGTTTTAGATTCCGATGCTTCAATTCAGGTTTACTGTATCCCTTAGATCTTCTAATTGACGATGAAATACAGAAATTGCATCCGAATATAATACAAAAGACACAATGCCGACATATGTACAAGAGGACTGACACTCCAACTTTCTATGATTTGAACATCTCCTGTGAGTCCAGTCTTAGATTCCGATGCTTCACTTCAGTTTTACTGTATCCCGTGGACCTTCTTAATGACGATGAATCACAGAAATTGCATCCGAATTTAATACAAAAGGCACAATGCCGATTTAAGTACAAGAGGACTGACACTCTAACTTTCGATGATTTGAACCTCTCCTATGAGTCCAGTTGTAGATTCCGATGCATTAATTCAGGTTTACTGTATACCTTGGACCTTCTTATTGACGATGAAACACAGAAATTGCATCCGAATTTAATACAAAAGGCTCAATGCAGACTTAAGTACAAGAGGACAGACACACTAACTTTCTATGATTTGAACCTCTCCTGTGAGTACAGTTTTAGATTCCGATGCTTCACTTCAGGTCTACTGTTTCCCTTGGACCTTCTTATTGACGATGAAACACAGAAATTGCGTCCGAATTTAATACAAAAGGCACAATGCCGACTTAAGTAGAAGAGGACTGACACACTAACTTTCTATGATTTAAACCTCTCCTGTGAGTCCAGTTTTACATTCCGATGCTTCACTTCAGGTTTACTGTATCCCTTGGACCTTCTTATTGACGATAAGCCACAATGCCGACTTAAGTACAAGAGGACTGACACTTTAACTTTCTATGATTTGAACCTCTGCTGTGAGTAAAGTTTTAGATTCCGATGCTTCACTTCAGATTTACTGAATCCCTTGGACCTTATCATTGACGATAGGGCACATTGCCGACTTAAGTACAAGAGGACTGACACTCTAACTTTCTATGATTTGAACCTCTGCTGTGAGTCCAGTTTTAGATTCCGATGCTTCACTTCAGGTTTACTGTATCCCTTGGATCTTCTTATTGACGATGAAACACAGAGATTGCATCCGAATGTAATCCAAAAGGCACAATGCCGACTTAAGTACAAGAGGACTGACACACTAAATTTCTATGATATGAACCTCTCCTGTGAGGCCAGTTTTAGATTCCGATGCTTCACTTCAGATTTACTGTATCCCTTGGACATTCTTATTGACGATGAAACACAGAAATTGCGTCCGAATTTAATACAAACGGCACAATGCCGACTTAAGTACAAGAGGACTGACACACTAACTTTGTATGATTTGAACCTCTCCTGTGAGTCCAGTTTTAGATTCCGATACTTGACTTCAGATTTACTGTATCCCTTGGACCTTCTTATTGACGATAAGGCACAATGCCGACTTAAGTACAAGAGGACTGACACTCTAACTTTCTATGATTTGAACCTCTGCTGTGAGTCCAGTTTTAGATTCCGATGCTTCACTTCAGGTTTACTGTATCCCTTGGACCTTCTTATTGACGATGACACACAGAAATTGCATCCGAATTTAATACGAAAGGCACAATGCCGACTTAAGTACAAGAAGACTGAATCACTAACTTTCTATGATTTGAACCTCTGCTCTGAGTCCAGTTTTAGATTCCGTTTCTTCACTTCAGATTTACTGTATCCCTTGCACCTTCTTATTGACGATAAGGCACAATGCCGACTTAAGTACAAGAGGACTGACACTCTAACTTTCTATGATTTAAACCTCTGCTGTGAGTCCAGTTTTAGATTCCAATGCTTCACTTCAGGTTTACTGTATCCCTTGGACCTTCGTATTGACGATGAAACACAAAAATTGCATCCGAATTTAATACAAAAGGCACAATGCGGACTTAAGTACAAGAGAACTGACACACTAACTCTCTATGATTTGAACGTCTCCTGTGAGTCCAGTTTTAGATTCCGATGCTTCACTTCAGATTTACTGTATCCCTTGGACCTTCTTATTTTCGATAAGGCACAATGCCGACTTAAGTACAAGAGGACTGACACTCTAACTTTCTATGATTTGAACATCTGCTGTGAGTCCAGTTTTAGATTCCGATGCTTCACATCAGGTTTACCGTATCCCTTGGACCTTCTTATTGTCGATGAAACACAGAAATTGCATGCGAATTTAACACAAAAGGCACACTGATGACTTCGGTACAAGAGGACTGACGCCCTACCTTTCCATGATTTGAACCTCTCCTGTGAGTCCAGCTTTAGATTTCGATGCTTCAATTCAGATTTACTGTTTCCCTTGGACCTTCTTATTGATGGTGAATCACAGAAAATGCATCCGAATTTAATACAAAAGGCGCAATGCCGACTTAAGTACAAGAGGACTGACACACTAACTTTCTATGATTTGAACCTCTCCTGTGAGTCTTGTTTTATATTCCGATGCTTCACTTCAGGTCTACTGTTTCCCTTGGACCTTCTTATAGACGATGAAACACAGAAATTGCGTCCGAATTTAATACAAAAGGCACAATGCCGACTTAAGTACAAGAGGACTGACACACTAACTTTCTATGATTTAAACCTCTCCTGTGAGTCCAGTTGTAGATTCCGATGCTTCACTTCAGGTTTACTGTATCCCTTGGACCTTCTTATTGACGATAAGCCACAATGCCGACTTAAGTACAAGAGGACTGACACTTTAACTTTCTATGATTTGAACCTCTGCTGTGAGTAAAGTTTTAGATTCCGATGCTTCACTTCAGATTTACTGAATCCCTTGGACCTTATCATTGACGATATGGCACATTGCCGACTTAAGTACAAGAGGACTGACACTCTAACTTTCTATGATTTGAACCTCTGCTGTGAGTCCAGTTTTAGATTCCGATGCTTCACTTCAGGTTTACTGTATCCCTTGGATCTTCTTATTGACGATGAAACACAGAGATTGCATCCGAATGTAATCCAAAAGGCACAATGCCGACTTAAGTACAAGAGGACTGACACACTAAATTTCTATGATATGAACCTCTCCTGTGAGGCCAGTTTTAGATTCCGATGCTTCACTTCAGATTTACTGTATCCCTTGGACATTCTTATTGACGATGAAACACAGAAATTGCGTCCGAATTTAATACAAACGGCACAATGCCGACTTAAGTACAAGAGGACTGACACACTAACTTTGTATGATTTGAACCTCTCCTGTGAGTCCAGTTTTAGATTCCGATACTTGACTTCAGATTTACTGTATCCCTTGGACCTTCTTATTGACGATAAGGCACAATGCCGACTTAAGTACAAGAGGACTGACACTCTAACTTTCTATGATTTGAACCTCTGCTGTGAGTCCAGTTTTAGATTCCGATGCTTCACTTCAGGTTTACTGTATCCCTTGGACCTTCTTATTGACGATGACACACAGAAATTGCATCCGAATTTAATACGAAAGGCACAATGCCGACTTAAGTACAAGAAGACTGAATCACTAACTTTCTATGATTTGAACCTCTGCTCTGAGTCCAGTTTTAGATTCCGTTTCTTCACTTCAGATTTACTGTATCCCTTGCACCTTCTTATTGACGATAAGGCACAATGCCGACTTAAGTACAAGAGGACTGACACTCTAACTTTCTATGATTTAAACCTCTGCTGTGAGTCCAGTTTTAGATTCCAATGCTTCACTTCAGGTTTACTGTATCCCTTGGACCTTCGTATTGACGATGAAACACAAAAATTGCATCCGAATTTAATACAAAAGGCACAATGCGGACTTAAGTACAAGAGAACTGACACACTAACTCTCTATGATTTGAACGTCTCCTGTGAGTCCAGTTTTAGATTCCGATGCTTCACTTCAGATTTACTGTATCCCTTGGACCTTCTTATTTTCGATAAGGCACAATGCCGACTTAAGTACAAGAGGACTGACACTCTAACTTTCTATGATTTGAACATCTGCTGTGAGTCCAGTTTTAGATTCCGATGCTTCACATCAGGTTTACCGTATCCCTTGGACCTTCTTATTGTCGATGAAACACAGAAATTGCATGCGAATTTAACACAAAAGGCACACTGATGACTTCGGTACAAGAGGACTGACGCCCTACCTTTCCATGATTTGAACCTCTCCTGTGAGTCCAGCTTTAGATTTCGATGCTTCAATTCAGATTTACTGTTTCCCTTGGACCTTCTTATTGATGGTGAATCACAGAAAATGCATCCGAATTTAATACAAAAGGCGCAATGCCGACTTAAGTACAAGAGGACTGACACACTAACTTTCTATGATTTGAACCTCTCCTGTGAGTCTTGTTTTATATTCCGATGCTTCACTTCAGGTCTACTGTTTCCCTTGGACCTTCTTATAGACGATGAAACACAGAAATTGCGTCCGAATTTAATACAAAAGGCACAATGCCGACTTAAGTACAAGAGGACTGACACACTAACTTTCTATGATTTAAACCTCTCCTGTGAGTCCAGTTGTAGATTCCGATGCTTCACTTCAGGTTTACTGTATCCCTTGGACCTTCTTATTGACGATAAGCCACAATGCCGACTTAAGTACAAGAGGACTGACACTTTAACTTTCTATGATTTGAACCTCTGCTGTGAGTAAAGTTTTAGATTCCGATGCTTCACTTCAGATTTACCGAATCCCTTGGACCTTATCAATGACGATAGGGCACATTGCCGACTTAAGTACAAGAGAACTGACACTCTAACTTTCTATGATTTGAACCTCTGCTGTGAGTCCAGTTTTAGATTCCGATGCTTCACTTCAGGTTTACTGTATCCCTTGGACCTTCGTATTGACGATGAAACACAAAAATTGCATCCGAATTTAATACAAAAGGCACAATGCTGACTTAAGTACAAGAGAACTGACACACTAACTCTCTATGATTTGAACGTCTCCTGTGAGTCCAGTTTTAGATTCCGATGCTTCACTTCAGATTTACTGTATCCCTTGGACCTTCTTATTTTCGATAAGGCACAATGCCGACTTAAGTACAAGAGGACTGACACTCTAACATTCTATGATTTGAACATCTGCTGTGAGTCCAGTTTTAGATTCCGATGCTTCACATCAGGTTTACTGTATCCATTGGACCTTCTTATTGTCGATGAAACACAGAAATTGCATGCGAATTTAATACAAAAGGCACAATGATGACTTCAGTACAAGAGGACTGACGCCCTACCTTTCTATGATTTGAACCTCTCCTGTGAGTCCAGATTTAGATTTCGATGCTTCAATTCAGATTTACTGTTTCCCTTGGACCTTCTTATTGACGGTGAATCACAGAAATTGCATCCGAATTTAATACAAAAGGCGCAATGCCGACTTAAGTACAAGAGGACTGACACACTAACTTTCTATGATTTGAACCTCTCCTGTGAGTCTTGTTTTATATTCCGATGCTTCACTTCAGGTTTACTGTATCCCTTGGACCTTATTATTGACGATGAAACACAGAAATTGCATCCGAATTTAATACAAAAGGCACAATGCCGACTTAAGTACAAGAGGACTGACACTCTAATTTCGATGATTTGTACCCCTCCTGTGAGTCCAGTTTTAGATTCCGATGCTTCAATTCAGGTTTACTGTATCCCTTGGACCTTCTTATTGACGATGAAACACAGAAATTGCATCCTAATATAATACAAAAGGCCCAATGCCGACTTCTGTACAAGAGGACTGACTCTCTAACATTCTATGATTTGAACCTCTGCTGTGAGTCCAGTTTTAGATTCCGATGCTTCACTTCAGGTTTACTGTATCCCTTGGACCTTATTATTGACGATGAAACACAGAAATTGCATCCGAATTTAATACAAAAGGCACAATGCCGACTTAAGTACAAGAGGACTGACACTCTAATGTCGATGATTTGTACCCCTCCTGTTAGTCCAGTTTTATATTCCGATTCTTCACGTCAGATTTACTGCATCCCTTGGACTTTCTTATTGTCGATGAAACACGGAAATTGCATTCGAATTTAATACAAAAGGCACAATGCCGACTTAAGTACAAGAGGACTTACACTCTAAATTTCTATGATTTGAACCTCTCCTGTGAGTCCAGTTTTAGATTCCGATGCTTCACTTCAGGTTTACTGTATCCCTTGGACCTTCTTATTGACGATGAAACACAGAAATTGCATCCAAATTTAATACAAAAGGAACAATGTCGACTTAAGTACAAGAGGACTGACACTCAAACTTTCGATGATTTGAACTTCTCCTGTGGGTCCAGATTCAGATTCCGATGCTTCAATTCAGGTTTACTGTGTCACTTGGACCTTCATATTGACGATGAAACACAGAAATTAAATCCGAATTTAATACAAAAGGCACAAAGCCAACTTAAGTACAAGAGGACTGACACTCTAACTTTCTATGATTTTAACCTCTGCTGTGAGTCCAGTTTCAGATTCCGATGCTTCACTTCAGGTTTACTGTATCCCTTGGACCTTCTTATAGACGATGAAACACAGAAATTGCATCCGAATTTAATGCAAAAGGCACAATGCCGACTTAAGCACAAGAGGACTGACGCTCTAACTTTCTATGATTTGAACCACTCCTGTGAGTCCTGTTTAAGATTCCAATGCTTCACTTCAGGTTTACTGTATTTCTTGGGCCTTCTTCATGACGATGAAACACAGAAATTGCATCCGACTTTAATACAAAAGGCACAATGCCGACCTAAGTACAAGAGGACTGACACTCTAACTCTCTATGATTTGAACCTCTCCTGTGAGTCCCATTTTAGATTCCGACGCTTCACTTCAGGTTTACTGCATCCCTTGGACCTTCTTATTGACGATGAAACACAGAAATTGTGTCCGAATTTAATACAAAAGGCACAATGCCGACTTAAGTACAAGAGGACTGACACTCTAACTTTCGATGATTTGAACCTCTCCTATGAGTCCAGTTGTAGATTCCGATGCATTAATTCAGATTTACTGTATACCTTGGACCATCTTATTGACGATGAAACAGAAATTGCATCCGAATTTAATACAAAAGGCACAATGCAGACTTAAGTACAAGAGGACAGACACACTAACTTTCCATGATTTGAACCTCTCCTGTGAGTCCAGTTTTAGATTCCGATGCTTCACTTCAGGTTTACTTTTTCCCTTGGACCTTCTTATTGACGATTAAACACAGAAATTGCGTCCGAATTTAATACAAAAGGCACAATGCCAACTTAAGTACAAGAGGACTGACTCACTAACTTTCTATGATTTAAACCTCTCCTGTGAGTCCAGTTTTAGCTTCCGATACTTCACTTCAGGTTTACTGTTTCCCTTGGACCGTCTTATTGACGATAAAACACAGAAATTGCATCCGAATTTTATAAGAAAGGCACAATGCCGACATAAGTACAGGAGGACTGACACTCTAACTTTCTATGATTTGAACATCTCCTGTGAGTCCAGTCTTAGATTCCGATGCTTCCCTTCATGTTTACTGTATCCCTTGGATCTTCTTATTGACGATGAAACACAGAAATTGCATCGGAATTTAATTCCAAAACGACAATGCCGACTTAAGTACAAGAGGACTGACACACTAACTTTTCATGATTTGAACCTCTCCTGTGAGTCCAGTTTTAGATTCCAATGCTTCACTTCAGATTTACTGTATCCCTTGGACATTCTTATTGACGATAAGGCACAATGCCGACTTAAGTACAAGAGGACTCACAATCTAACTTTCTATGTTTTGAACCTCTGCTGTGAGTCCAGTTTTAGATTCCGATGCCTCACTTCTGGTTTACTGTATCCCTTAGATCTTCTTATTGACGATGAAAGACAGAAATTGCATCCGAATTTAATACAAAAGACACAATGCCGACATATGTACAAGAGGACTGACACTCTAACTTTCTATGATTTGAACATCTCCTGTGAGTCCAGTCTTAGATTCCGATGCTTCACTTCAGTTTTACTGTATCCCTTGGACCTTCTTATTGACGATGAATCACAGAAATTGCATCCGATTTTAATACAAAAGGCGCAATGCCGACTTAAGTACAAGAGGACTGACACACTAACTTTCTTTGATTTGAACCTCTCCTGTGAGTCCAGTTTTAGATTCCGATGCTTCCCTTCATGTTTACTGTATCCCTTGGATCTTCTTATTGACGATGAAACACAGAAATTGCATCGGAATTTAATTCCAAAACGACAATGCCGACTTAAGTACAAGTGGACTGACACACTATCTTTTCATGATTTGAACCTCTCCTGTGAGTCCAGTTTTAGATTCCAATGTTTCACTTCAGATTTACTGTATCCCTTGGACATTCTTATTGACGATAAGGCACAATGCCGACTTAACTACAAGAGGACTGACACTCTAACTTTCTATGATTTGAACCTCTGCTGTGAGTCCAGTTTTAGATTCCGATGCTTCACTTCAGGTTTACTGTATCCCTTGGACCTTCTTATTGACGATGACACACAGAAATTGCATCCGAATTTAATAGGAAAGGCACAATGCCGACTTAAGTACAAGAAGACTGAATCACTAACTTTCTATGATTTGAACCTCTGCTCTGAGTCCAGTTTTAGATTCCGTTTCTTCACTTTAGATTTACTGTATCCCTTGCACCTTCTTATTGACGATAAGGCACAATGCCGACTTAAGTACAAGAGGACTGACACTCTAACTTTCTATGATTTAAACCTCTGCTGTGAGTCCAGTTTTAGATTCCAATGCTTCACTTCAGGTTTACTGTATCCCTTGGACCTTCGTATTGACGATGAAACACAAAAATTGCATCCGAATTTAATACAAAAGGCACAATGCTGACTTAAGTACAAGAGAACTGACACACTAACTCTCTATGATTTGAACGTCTCCTGTGAGTCCAGTTTTAGATTCCGATGCTTCACTTCAGATTTACTGTATCCCTTGGACCTTCTTATTTTCGATAAGGCACAATGCCGACTTAAGTACAAGAGGACTGACACTCTAACTTTCTATGATTTGAACATCTGCTGTGAGTCCAGTTTTAGAATCCGATGCTTCACATCAGGTTTACCGTATCCCTTGGACCTTCTTATTGTCGATGAAACACAGAAATTGCATGCGAATTTAACACAAAAGGCACAACGATGACTTCAGTACATGAGGACTGACGCCCTACCTTTCTATGATTTGAACCTCTCCTGTGAGTCCAGCTTTAGATTTCGATGCTTCAATTCAGATTTACTGTTTCCCTTGGACCTTCTTATTGACGGTGAATCACAGAAATTGCATCCGAATTTAATACAAAAGGCGCAATGCCGACTTAAGTACAAGAGGACTGACACACTAACTTTCTATGATTTGAACCTCTCCTGTGAGTCTTGTTTTATATTCCGATGCTTCACTTCAGGTCCACTGTTTCCCTTGGACCTTCTTATTGACGATGAAACACAGAAATTGCGTCCGAATTTAATACAAAAGGCACAATGCCGACTTAAGTACAAGAGGACTGACACACTAACTTTCTATGATTTAAACCTCTCCTGTGAGTCCAGTTGTAGATTCCGATGCTTCACTTCAGGTTTACTGTATCCCTTGGACCTTCTTATTGACGATAAGCCACAATGCCGACTTAAGTACAAGAGGACTGACACTTTAACTTTCTATGATTTGAACCTCTGCTGTGAGTAAAGTTTTAGATTCCGATGCTTCACTTCAGATTTACTGAATCCCTTGGACCTTATCATTGACGATAGGGCACATTGCCGACTTAAGTACAAGAGAACTGACACTCTAACTTTCTATGATTTGAACCTCTGCTGTGAGTCCAGTTTTAGATTCCGATGCTTCACTTCAGGTTTACTGTATCCCTTGGACCTTCGTATTGACGATGAAACACAAAAATTGCATCCGAATTTAATACAAAAGGCACAATGCTGACTTAAGTACAAGAGAACTGACACACTAACTCTCAATGATTTGAACGTCTCCTGTGAGTCCAGTTTTAGATTCCGATGCTTCACTTCAGATTTACTGTATCCCTTGGACCTTCTTATTTTCGATAAGGCACAATGCCGACTTAAGTACAAGAGGACTGACACTCTAACTTTCTATGATTTGAACATCTGCTGTGAGTCCAGTTTTAGATTCCGATGCTTCACATCAGGTTTACTGTATCCCTTGGACCTTCTTATTGTCGATGAAACACAGAAATTGCATGCGAATTTAATACAAAAGGCACAATGATGACTTCAGTACAAGAGGACTGACGCCCTACCTTTCTATGATTTGAACCTCTCCTGTGAGTCCAGATTTAGATTTCGATGCTTCAATTCAGGTTTACTGTTTCCCTTGGACCTTCTTATAGACGGTGAATCACAGAAATTGCATCCTTATTTAATACAAAAGGCGCAATGCCGACTTAAGTACAAGAGGACTGACACACTAACTTGCTATGATTTGAACCTCTCCTGTGAGTCTTGTTTTATATTCCGATGCTTCACTTCAGGTTTACTGTATCCCTTGGACCTTATTATTGACGATGAAACACAGAAATTGCATCCGAATTTAATACAAAAGGCACAATGCCGACTTAAGTACAAGAGGACTGACACTCTAATTTCGATGATTTGTACCCCTCCTGTGAGTCCAGTTTTAGATTCCGATGCTTCAATTCAGGTTTACTGTATCCCTTGGACCTTCTTATTGACGATGAAACACAGAAATTGCATCCTAATATAATACAAAAGGCCCAATGCCGACTTCTGTACAAGAGGACTGACTCTCTAACATTCTATGATTTGAACCTCTGCTGTGAGTCCAGTTTTAGATTCCGATGCTTCACTTCAGGTTTACTGTATCCCTTGGACCTTATTATTGACGATGAAACACAGAAATTGCATCCGAATTTAATACAAAAGGCACAATGCCGACTTAAGTACAAGAGGACTGACACTCTAATTTCGATGATTTGTACCCCTCCTGTTAGTCCAGTTTTAGATTCCGATTCTTCACGTCAGGTTTAATGTATCCCTTGGACTTTCTTATTGTCGATGAAACACGGAAATTGCATTCGAATTTAATACAAAAGGCACAATGCCGACTTAAGTACAAGAGGACTTACACTCTAAATTTCTATGATTTGAACCTCTCCTGTGAGTCCAGTTTTATATTCCGATGCTTCACTTCAGGTTTACTGTATCCCTTGGACCTTCTTATTGACGATGAAACACAGAAATTGCATCCAAATTTAATACAAAAGGAACAATGTCGACTTAAGTACAAGAGGACTGACACTCAAATTTTCGATGATTTGAACTTCTCCTGTGGGTCCAGTTTCAGATTCCGATGCTTCAATTCAGGTTTACTGTGTCACTTGGACCTTCATATTGACGATGAAACACAGAAATTAAATCCGAATTTAATACAAAAGGCACAAAGCCGACTTAAGTACAAGAGGACTGACACTCTAACTTTCTATGATTTTAACCTCTGCTGTGAGTCCAGTTTCAGATTCCGATGCTTCACTTCAGGTTTACTGTATCCCTTGGACCTTCTTATAGACGATGAAACACAGAAATTGCATCCGAATTTAATGCAAAAGGCACAATGCCGACTTAAGCACAAGAGGACTGACGCTCTAACTTTCTATGATTTGAACCACTCCTGTGAGTCCTGTTTAAGATTCCAATGCTTTACTTCAGGTTTACTGTATTTCTTGGGCCTTCTTCATGACGATGAAACACAGAAATTGCATCCGAATTTAATACAAAAGGCACAATGCCGACCTAAGTACAAGAGGACTGACACTCTAACTCTCTATGATTTGAACCTCTCCTGTGAGTCCCATTTTAGATTCCGACGCTTCACTTCAGGTTTACTGCATCCCTTGGACCATCTTATTGACGATGAAACAGAAATTGCATCCGAATTTAATACAAAAGGCACAATGCAGACTTAAGTACAAGAGGACAGACACACTAACTTTCCATGATTTGAACCTCTCCTGTGAGTCCAGTTTTAGATTCCGATGCTTCACTTCAGGTTTACTTTTTCCCTTGGACCTTCTTATTGACGATTAAACACAGAAATTGCGTCCGAATTTAATACAAAAGGCACAATGCCAACTTAAGTACAAGAGGACTGACTCACTAACTTTCTATGATTTAAACCTCTCCTGTGAGTCCAGTTTTAGATTCCGATACTTCACTTCAGGTTTACTGTTTCCCTTGGACCGTCTTATTGACGATAAAACACAGAAATTGCATCCGAATCTTATACGAAAGGCACAATGCCGACATAAGTACAAGAGGACTGACACTCTAACTTTCTATGATTTGAACATCTCCTGTGAGTCCAGTCTTAGATTCCGATGCTTCACCTCAGTTTTACTGTATCCCTTGGACCTTCTTATTGGCGATGAATCACAGAAATTGCATCCGAATTTAATACAAAAGGCACAATGCCGACTTAAGCACAAGAGGACTGACACACTAACTTTCTATGATTTGAATCTCTCCTGTGAGTCCAGTTTTAGATTCCGATGCTTCACTTCAGGTTTACTGTTTCCCTTGGACCTTCTTATTGACGATGAATCACAGAAATTGCATCCGATTTTAATACAAAAGGCGCAATGCCGACTTAAGTACAAGAGGACTGACACACTAACTTTCTTTGATTTGAACCTCTCCTGTGAGTCCAGTTTTAGATTCCGATGCTTCCCTTCATGTTTACTGTATCCCTTGGATCTTCTTATTGACAATGAAACACAGAAATTGCATCGGAATTTAATTCCAAAACGACAATGCCGACTTAAGTACAAGAGGACTGACACACTAACTTTTCATGATTTGAACCTCTCCTGTGAGTCCAGTTTTAGATTCCAATGCTTCACTTCAGATTTACTGTATCCCTTGGACATTCTTATTGACGATAAGGCACAATGCCGACTTAAGTACAAGAGGACTCACAATCTAACTTTCTATGTTTTGAACCTCTGCTGTGAGTCCAGTTTTAGATTCCGATGCCTCACTTCTGGTTTACTGTATCCCTTAGATCTTCTTATTGACGATGAAAGACAGAAATTGCATCCGAATTTAATACAAAAGGCACAATGCCGACATATGTACAAGAGGACTGACACCCTAACTTTCTATGATTTGAACATCTCCTGTGAGTCCAGTCTTAGATTCCGATGCTTCACTTCAGTTTTACTGTATCCCTTGGACTTTCTTATTGACGATGAATCACAGAAATTGCATCCGAATTTAATACAAAAGGCGCAATGCCGACTTAAGTACAAGGGGACTGACACACTAACTTTCTATGATTTGAACCTCTCCTGTGAGTCTTGTTTTATATTCCGATGCTTCACTTCAGGTTTACTGTATCCCTTGGACCTTATTATTGACGATGAAACACAGAAATTGCATCCGAATTTAATACAAAAGGCACAATGCCGACTTAAGTACAAGAGGACTGACACTCTAATTTCGATGATTTGTTCCCCTCCTGTGAGTCCAGTTTTAGATTCCGATGCTTCAATTCAGGTTTACTGTATCCCTTGGACCTTCTTATTGACGATGAAACACAGAAATTGCATCCAAATTTAATACAAAAGGAACAATGTCGACTTAAGTACAAGAGGACTGACACTCAAATTTCGATGATTTGAACTTCTCCTGTGGGTCCAGTTTCAGATTCCGATGCTTCAATTCAGGTTTACTGTATCACTTGGACCTTCATATTGACGATGAAACACAGAAATTAAATCCGAATTTAATACAAAAGGCACAAAGCCAACTTAAGTACAAGAGGACTGACACTCTAACTTTCTATGATTTTAACCTCTGCTGTAAGTCCAGTTTCAGATTCCGATGCTTCACTTCAGGTTTACTGTATCCCTTGGACCTTCTTATTGACGACTAAACACAGAAATTGCATCCAAATTTAATGCAAAACGCACAATGCCGACTTAAGTACAAGAGGACTGACGCTCTAACTTTCTATGATTTGAACCACTCCTGTGAGTCCTGTTTAAGATTCCAATGCTTCACTTCAGGTTTACTGTATTTCTTGGGCCTTCTTAATGACGATGAAACACAGAAATTGCATCCGAATTTAATACAAAAGGCACAATGCCGACCTAAGTACAAGAGGACTGACACTCTAACTCTCTATGATTTGAACCTCTCCTGTGAGTCCCATTTTAGATTCCGACGCTTCACTTCAGGTTTACTGCATCCCTTGGACCATCTTATTGACGATGAAACAGAAATTGCATCCGAATTTAATACAAAAGGCACAATGCAGACTTAAGTACAAGAGGACAGACACACTAACTTTCCATGATTTGAACCTCTCCTGTGAGTCCAGTTTTAGATTCCGATGCTTCACTTCAGGTTTACTTTTTCCCTTGGACCTTCTTATTGACGATTAAACACAGAAATTGCGTCCGAATTTAATACAAAAGGCACAATGCCAACTTAAGTACAAGAGGACTGACTCACTAACTTTCTATGATTTAAACCTCTCCTGTGAGTCCAGTTTTAGATTCCGATACTTCACTTCAGGTTTACTGTTTCCCTTGGACCGTCTTATTGACGATAAAACACAGAAATTGCATCCGAATCTTATACGAAAGGCACAATGCCGACATAAGTACAAGAGGACTGACACTCTAACTTTCTATGATTTGAACATCTCCTGTGAGTCCAGTCTTAGATTCCGATGCTTCACCTCAGTTTTACTGTATCCCTTGGACCTTCTTATTGGCGATGAATCACAGAAATTGCATCCGAATTTAATACAAAAGGCACAATGCCGACTTAAGCACAAGAGGACTGACACACTAACTTTCTATGATTTGAATCTCTCCTGTGAGTCCAGTTTTAGATTCCGATGCTTCACTTCAGGTTTACTGTTTCCCTTGGACCTTCTTATTGACGATGAATCACAGAAATTGCATCCGATTTTAATACAAAAGGCGCAATGCCGACTTAAGTACAAGAGGACTGACACACTAACTTTCTTTGATTTGAACCTCTCCTGTGAGTCCAGTTTTAGATTCCGATGCTTCCCTTCATGTTTACTGTATCCCTTGGATCTTCTTATTGACAATGAAACACAGAAATTGCATCGGAATTTAATTCCAAAACGACAATGCCGACTTAAGTACAAGAGGACTGACACACTAACTTTTCATGATTTGAACCTCTCCTGTGAGTCCAGTTTTAGATTCCAATGCTTCACTTCAGATTTACTGTATCCCTTGGACATTCTTATTGACGATAAGGCACAATGCCGACTTAAGTACAAGAGGACTCACAATCTAACTTTCTATGTTTTGAACCTCTGCTGTGAGTCCAGTTTTAGATTCCGATGCCTCACTTCTGGTTTACTGTATCCC
Organism: Schistocerca serialis cubense; assembly: GCF_023864345.2. NCBI lineage: Eukaryota > Metazoa > Arthropoda > Insecta > Orthoptera > Acrididae > Schistocerca > Schistocerca serialis. Next base: position 88,517,316 of record NC_064645.1, read on the forward strand.
TTAGATCTTCTTATTGACGATGAAAGACAGAAATTGCATCCGAATTTAATACAAAAGGCACAATGCCGACATATGTACAAGAGGACTGACACCCTAACTTTCTATGATTTGAACATCTCCTGTGAGTCCAGTCTTAGATTCCGATGCTTCAATTCAGGTTTACTGTTTCCCTTGGACCTTCTTATTGACGATGAAACACAGAAATTGCATCCAAATTTAATACAAAAGGAACAATGTCGACTTAAGTACAAGAGGACTGACACTCAAATTTCGATGATTTGAACTTCTCCTGTGGGTCCAGTTTCAGATTCCGATGCTTCAATTCAGGTTTACTGTATCACTTGGACCTTCATATTGACGATGAAACACAGAAATTAAATCCGAATTTAATACAAAAGGCACAAAGCCAACTTAAGTACAAGAGGACTGACACTCTAACTTTCTATGATTTTAACCTCTGCTGTAAGTCCAGTTTCAGATTCCGATGCTTCACTTCAGGTTTACTGTATCCCTTGGACCTTCTTATTGACGACTAAACACAGAAATTGCATCCAAATTTAATGCAAAACGCACAATGCCGACTTAAGTACAAGAGGACTGACGCTCTAACTCTCTATGATTTGAATCTCTCCTGTGAGTCCAGTCTTAGATTCCGATGCTTCACTTCAGTTTTACTGTATCCCTTGGACCTTCTTATTGACGATGAATCACAGAAATTGCATCCTAATATAATACAAAAGGCCCAATGCCGACTTAAGTACAAGAGGACTGACACTCTAAATTTCTATGATTTGAACCTCTCCTGTGAGTCCAGTTTTAGATTCCGATGCTTCACTTCAGGTTTACTGTATCCCTTGGACCTTCTTATTGACGATGAAACACAGAAATTGCATCCAAATTTAATACAAAAGGAACAATGTCGACTTAAGTACAAGAGGACTGACACTCAAATTTCGATGATTTGAACTTCTCCTGTGGGTCCAGTTTCAGATTCCGATGCTTCAATTCAGGTTTACTGTATCACTTGGACCTTCATATTGACGATGAAACACAGAAATTAAATCCGAATTTAATACAAAAGGCACAAAGCCAACTTAAGTACAAGAGGACTGACACTCTAACTTTCTATGATTTTAACCTCTGCTGTAAGTCCAGTTTCAGATTCCGATGCTTCACTTCAGGTTTACTGTATCCCTTGGACCTTCTTATTGACGACTAAACACAGAAATTGCATCCAAATTTAATGCAAAACGCACAATGCCGACTTAAGTACAAGAGGACTGACGCTCTAACTTTCTATGATTTGAACCACTCCTGTGAGTCCTGTTTAAGATTCCAATGCTTCACTTCAGGTTTACTGTATTTCTTGGGCCTTCTTAATGACGATGAAACACAGAAATTGCATCCGAATTGAATACAAAAGGCACAATGCCGACCTAAGTACAAGAGGACTGACACTCTAACTCTCTATGATTTGAACCTCTCCTGTGAGTCCCATTTTAGATTCCGACGCTTCACTTCAGGTTTACTGTATCCCTTGGACCTTCTTATTGACGATGAAACACAGAAATTGTGTCCGAATTTAATACAAAAGGCACAATGCCGACTTAAGTACAAGAGGACTGACACTCTAACTTTCGATGATTTGAACCTCTCCTATGATTCCAGTTGTAGATTCCGATGCATTAATTCAGATTTACTGTATACCTTGGACCATCATATTGACGATGAAACATAGAAATTGCATCCGAATTTAATACAAAAGGCACAATGCAGACTTAAGTACAAGAGGACAGACACACTAACTTTCTATGATTTGAACCTCTCCTGTGAGTCCAGTTTTAGATTCCGATGCTTCACTTCAGGTTTACTTTTTCCCTTGGACCTTCTTATTGACGATTAAACACAGAAATTGCGTCCGAATTTAATACAAAAGGCACAATGCCGACTTAAGTACAAGAGGACTGACTCACTAACTTTCTATGATTTAAACCTCTCCTGTGAGTCCAGTTTTAGATTCCGATACTTCACTTCAGGTTTACTGTTTCCCTTGGACCTTCTTATTGACGATAAAACACAGAAATTGCATCCGAATTTAATACAAAAGGCACAATGCCGACATAAGTACAAGAGGACTGACACTCTAACTTTCTATGATTTGAACATCTCCTGTGAGTCCAGTCTTAGATTCCGATGCTTCACTTCAGTTTTATTGTATCCCTTGGACCTTCTTACTGGCGATGAATCACAGAAATTGCATCCGAATTTAATACAAAAGGCACAATGCCGACTTCAGTACAAGAGGACTGACACACTCACTTTCTATGATCTGAATCTCTTCTGTGAGTCCTGTTTTAGATTCCGATGCTTCACTTCAGGTTTACTGTTTCCCTTGGACTTTCTTATTGACGATGAATCACAGAAATTGCATCCGATTTTAATACAAAAGGCGCAATGCCGACTTAAGTACAAGAGGACTGACACACTAACTTTCTATGATTTGAACCTCTCCTGTGAGTCCAGTTTTAGATTCCGATGCTTCCCTTCATGTTTACTGTATCCCTTGGATCTTCTTATTGACTATGAAACACAGAAATTGCATCGGAATTTAATTCCAAAAACGACAATGCCGACTTAAGTACAAGAGGACTGACACACTAACTTTTCATGATTTGAACCTCTCATGTGAGTCCAGTTTTAGATTCCAATGCTTCACTTCAGATTTACTGTATCCCTTGGACATTCTTATTGACGATAAGGCACAATGCCGACTTAAGTACAAGAGGACTCACAATCTAACTTTCTATGTTTTGAACGTCTGCTGTGAGTCCAGTTTTAGATTCCGATGCCTCACTTCAGGTTTACTGTATCCCTTAGATCTGCTTATTGACGATGAAACACAGAAATTGCATCCGAATTTAATACAAAAGGCACAATGCCGACATATGTACAAGAGGACTGACACTCTAACTTTCTATGATTTGAACATCTCCTGTGAGTCCAGTCTTAGATTCCGATGCTTCACTTCAGTTTTACTGTATCCCTTGGACCTTCTTATTGACGATGAATCACAGAAATTGCATCCGAATTTAATACAAAAGGCACAATGCCGACTTAAGTACAAGAGGACTGACACTCTAACTTTTGATGATTTGTACCTCTCCTATGAGTCCAGTTGTAGATTCCAATGCATTACTTCAGGTTTACTGTATACCTTGGACCTTCTTATTGACGATGAAACACAGAAATTGCATCCGAATTTAATACAAAAGGCTCAATGCAGACTTATGTACAAGAGGACAGACACACTAACTTTCTATGATTAGAACCTCTCCTGTGTGTGCAGTTTTAGATTCCGATGCATCACTTCAGGTCTACTGTTTCCCTTGGACCTTCTTATTGACGATGAAACACAGAAATTGCGTCCGAATTTAATACAAAAGGCACAATGCCGACTTAAGTACAAGAGGACTGACACACTAACTTTCTATGATTTGAACCTCTCCTGTGAGTCCAGTTTTAGATTCCGATGCTTCACTTCAGGTTTACGGTTTCCCTTGGACCTTCTTATTGACGATGAATCACAGAAATTGCATCCGAATTTAATACAAAAGGCGCAATGCCGAGCAAAGTACAAAAGGACTGACAGACTAACTTTCTATGATTTGAACCTCTCCTGTGAGTCCAGTTTTAGTTTCCGATGCTTCACTTCAGGTTTACTGTATCCCTTGGACCTTCTTATTGACGATAAGCCACAATGCCGACTTAAGTACAAGAGGACTGACACTTTAACTTTCTATGATTTGAAGCTCTGCTGTGAGTCCAGTTTTAGATTCCGATGCTTCACTTCAGATTTACTGAATCCCTTGGACCTTCTTATTGACGATAAGGCACATTGCAGACTTAAGTACAAGAGGACTGACACTCTAACATTATATGATTTGAACCTCTGCTGTGAGTCCAGTTTTAGATTCCGATGCTTCACTTCAGGTTTACTGTATCCCTTCGACCTTCTTATTGACGATGAAACACAGAAATTGCATCCGAATGTAATACAAAAGGCACAATGCCGACTTAAGTACAAGAGGACTGACACAATAAATTTCTATGATATGAACCTCTCCTGTGAGTCCAGTTTTAGATTCCGATGCTTCACTTCAGATTTACTGTATCCCTTGGACATTCTTATTGACGATGAAACACAGAAATTGCGTCCGAATTTAATACAAACGGCACAATGCCGACTTAAGTACAAGAGGACTGACACACTAACTTTCTATGATTTGAACCTCTCCTGTGGGTCCAGTTTTAGATGCCGATGCTTCACTTCAGGTTTACTGTATCCCTTGGACCTTCTTATTGACGATGACACACAGAAATTGCATCCGAATTTAATACAAAAGGCACAATGCCGACTTAAGTACAAGAAGACTGAATCACTAACTTTCTATGATTTGAACCTCTGCTCTGAGTCCAGTTTTAGATTCCGTTTCTTCACTTCAGATTTACTGTATCCCTTAGATCTTCTTATTGACGATGAAACACAGAAATTGCATCCGAATTTAATACAAAAGGCACAATGCCGACATATGTACAAGAGGACTGACACTCTAACTTTCTATGATTTGAACATCTCCTGTGAGTCCAGTCTTAGATTCCGATGCTTCACTTCAGTTTTACTGTATCCCTTGGACCTTCTTATTGACGATGGATCACAAAAATTGCATCCGAGATTAATACAAAAGGCGCAATGCCGACTTAAGTACAAGAGGACTGACACACTAACTTTCTATGATTTGAACCTCTCCTGTGAGTCTTGTTTTATATTCCGATGCTTCACTTCAGGTTTACTGTATCCCTTGGACCTTATTATTGACGATGAAACACAGAAATTGCATCCGAATTTAATACAAAAGGCACAATGCCGACTTAAGTACAAGAGGACTGACACTCAAATTTCGATGATTTGTACCCCTCCTGTGAGTCCAGTTTTAGATCCCGATGCTTCAATTCAGGTTTACTGTATCCCTTGGACCTTCTTATTGACGATGAAACACAGAAATTGCATCCTAATATAATACAAAAGGCCCAATGCCGACTTAAGTACAAGAGGACTGACTCTCTAACTTTCTATGATTTGAACCTCTCCTGTTAGTCCAGTTTTAGATTCCGATTCTTCCGGTCAGTTTTACTGTATCCCTTGGACTTTCTTATTGTCGATGAAACACGGAAATTGCATTCGAATGTAATACAAAAGGCACAATGCCGACTTAAGTACAAGAGGACTGACACTCTAAATTTCTATGATTTGAACCTCTCCTGTAAGTCCAGTTTTAGATTCCGATGCTTCACTTCAGGTTTACTGAATCCTTTGGTCCTTCTTATCGACGATGAAACACAGAAATTGCATCCAAATTTAATACAAAAGGAACAATGTCGACTTAAGTACAAGAGGACTGACACTCAAACTTTCGATGATTTGAACTTTTCCTGTTGGTCCAGTTTCAGATTCCGATGCTTCAATTCAGGTTTACTGTATCACTTGGACCTTCATATTGACGATGAAACACAGAAATTATATCCGAATTTAATACAAAAGGCACAAAGCCGACTTAAGTGCAAGAGGACTGACACTCTAACTTTCTATGATTTTAACCTCTGCTCTGATTCCAGTTTCAGATTCCGATGCTTCACTTCAGGTTTACTGTATCCCTTGGACATTCTTATTGACGATGAAACACAGATATTGCATCCGAATTTAATACAAAAGGCACAATGCCGACTTAAGTACAAGAGGACTGACTCTCTAACTTTCGATGATTCGAACCTCTCCTATGAGTCCAGTTGTAGATTCCGATGCATTAATTCAGATTTACTGTATACCTAGGACCATCTTATTGACGATGAAACATAGAAATTGCATCCGAATTTAATACAAAGGCACAATGCAGACTTAAGTACAAGAGGACAGACACACTAACTTTCTATGATTTGAACCTCTCCTGTGAGTCCAGTTTTAGATTCCGATGCTTCACTTCAGGTTTACTTTTTCCCTTGGACCTTCTTATTGACGATTAAACACAGAAATTGCGTCCGAATTTAATACAAAAGGCACAATGCCGACTTAAGTACAAGAGGACTGACTCACTAACTTTCTATGATTTAAACCTCTCCTGTGAGTCCAGTTTTAGATTCCGATACTTCACTTCAGGTTTACTGTTTCCCTTGGACCTTCTTATTGACGATAAAACAAAGAAATTGCATCCGAATTTAATACAAAAGGCACAATGTCGACACAAGTACAAGAGGACTGGCACTCTAACTTTCTATGATTTGAACATCTCTTGTGAGTCCAGTCTTAGATTCCGATGCTTCACCTCAGTTTTACTGTATCCCTTGGACCTTCTTATTGGCGATGAATCACAGAAATTGCATCCGAATTTAATATAAAAGGCGCAATGCCGACTTAAGTACAAGAGGACTGACACACTAACTTTCTATGATTTGAACCTCTCCTGTGAGTCCAGTTTTAGATTCCGATGCTTCCCTTCATGTTTACTGTATCCCTTGGATCCTCTTATTGACGATGAAACACAGAAATTGCATCGGAATTTAATTCCAAAACGACAATGCCGACTTAAGTACAAGAGGACTGACACACTAACTTGACGTGATTTGAACCTCTCCTGTGAGTCCAGTTTTAGATTCCAATGCTTCACTTCAGATTTACTGTATCCCTTGGACATTCTTATTGACGATAAGGCACAATGCCGACTTAAGTACAAGAGGACTCACAATCTAACTTTCTATGTTTTGAGCCTCTGCTGTGAGTCCAGTTTTAGATTCCGATGCCTCACTTCAAGTTTACTGTATCCCTTAGATCTTCTTATTGACGATGAAACACAGAAATTGCATCCGAATTTAATACAAAAGGCACAATGCCGACATATGTACAAGAGGACTGACACACTAACTTTCTATGGTTTGAACATCTCCTGTGAGTCCAGTCTTAGATTCCGATGCTTCACTTCAGTTTTACTGTATCCCTTGGACCTTCTTATTGACGATGAATCACAGAAATTGCATCCGAATTTAATACAAAAGGCACAATGCCGACTTAAGTACAAGAGGACTGACACTCTAACTTTTGATGATTTGAACCTCTCCTATGAGTCCAGTTGTAGATTCCAATGCATTAATTCAGGTTTACTGTATACCTTGGACCTTCTTATTGACGATGAAACACAGAAATTGCATCCGAATTTAATACAAAAGGCTCAATGCAGACTTAAGTACAATAGGACAGACACTCTAACTTTCTATGATTTGAACCTCTCCTGTGAGTCCAGTTTTAGATTCCGATGCTTCACTTCAGGTCTACTGTTTCCCTTGGACCTTCTTATTGACGATGAAACACAGAAAATGCGTCCGAATTTAATACAAAAGGCACAATGCCGACTTAAGTACAAGAGGACTGACACACTAACTTTCAATGATTTGAACCTCTCCTGTGAGTCCAGTTTTAGATTCCGATGCTTCACTTCAGGTTTACTGTTTCCCATGGACCTTCTTATTGACGATGAATCACAGAAATTGCATCCGAATTTAATACAAAAGGCGCAATGCCGAGCAAAGTGCAAGAGGACTGACAGACTAACTTTCTATGATTTGAACCTCTCCTGTGAGTCCAGCTTTAGTTTCCGATACTTCACTTCAGGCTTACTGTATCCCTTACACCCTCTTATTGACGATAAGCCACAATGCCGACTTAAGTACAAGAGGACTGACACTTTAACTTTCTATGATTTGAAGCTCTGCTGTGAGTCCAGTTTTAGATTCCGATGCTTCACTTCAGATTTACTGAATCCCTTGGACCTTCTTATTGACGATAAGGCACATTGCCGACTTAAGTACAAGAGGACTGACACTCTAACTTTCTATGATTTGAACCTCTGCTGTGAGTCCAGTTTTAGATTCCGATGCTTCACTTCAGGTTTACTGTATCCCTTGGACCTTCGTATTGACGATGAAACACAAAAATTGCATCCGAATTTAATACAAAAGGCACAATGCTGACTAAGTACAAGAGGACTGACACACTAACTCTCTATGATTTGAAAGTCTCCTGTGAGTCCAGTTTTAGATTCCGACGCATCACTTCAGATTTACTGTATCCCTTGGACCTTCTTATTTTCGATAAGGCACAATGCCGACTTAAGTACAAGAGGACTGACACTCTAACTTTCTATGATTTGAACATTTGCTGTGAGTCCAGTTTTAGATTCCGATGCTTCACATCAGGTTTACTGTATCCCTTGGACCTTCTTATTGTCGATGAAACACAGAAATTGCATGCGAATTTAATACAAAAGGCACAATGCCGACTTCAGTACAAGAGGACTGACGCCCTAACTTTCTATGATTTGAACCTCTCCTGTGAGTCCAGCTTTAGATTTCGATGCTTCACTTCAGATTTACTGTTTCCCTTGGACCTTCTTATTGACGATGAATCACAGAAATTGCATCCGAATTTAATACAAAAGGCGCAATGCCGACTTAAGTACAAGAGGACTGACACACTAACTTTCTATGATTTGAACCTCTCCTGTGAGTCTTGTTTTATATTCCGATGCTTCACTTCAGGTTTACTGTATCCCTTGGACCTTATTATTGACGATGAAACACAGAAATTGCATCCGAATTTAATACAAAAGGCACAATGCCGACTTATGTACAAGAGGACTGACACACTAATTTCGATGATTTGTACCCCTCCTGTGAGTCCAGTTTTAGATTCCGATGCTTCAATTCAGGTTTACTGTATCCCTTGGACCTTCTTATTGACGATGAAACACAGAAATTGCATCCGAATTTAATACAAAAGGCACAATGCCGACTTAAGTACAAGAGGACTGACGCTCTAACTTTCTATGATTTGAACCACTCCTGTGAGTCCTGTTTAAGATTCCAATGCTTCACTTCAGGTTTACTGTATTTCTTGGGCCTTCTTAATGACGATGAAACACAGAAATTGCATCCGAATTTAATACAAAAGGCACAATGCCGACTTAAGTACAAGAGGACTGACACTCTAAATCTCTATGATTTGAACCTCTCCTGTGAGTCCCATTTTAGATTCGGATGCTTCACTTCAGGTTCACTGTATCCCTTCGACCTTCTTATTGACGATGAAACACAGAAATTGCATCCGAATGTAATACAAAAGGCACAATGCCGACTTAAGTACAAGAGGACTGACACACTAAATTTCTATGATATGAACCTCTCCTGTGAGTCCAGTTTTAGATTCCGATGCTTCACTTCAGGTTTACTGTATCCCTTGGACATTCTTATTGACGATGAAACACAGAAATTGCGTCCGAATTTAATACAAACGGCACAATGCCGACTTAAGTACAAGAGGACTGACACACTAACTTTCTATGATTTGAACCTCTCCTGTGAGTCCAGTTTTAGATTCCGATGCTTCACTTCAGGTTTACTGTATCCCTTGGACCTTCTTATTGACGATGACACACAGAAATTGCATCCGAATTTAATACAAAAGGAACAATACCGACTTAAGTACAAGAAGACTGAATCACTAACTTTCTATGATTTGAACCTCTGCTCTGAGTCCAGTTTTAGATTCCGTTTCTTCACTTCAGATTTACTGTATCCCTTGGACCTTCTTATTGACGATAAGGCACAATGCCGACTTAAGTACAAGAGGACTGACACTCTAACTTTCTATGATTTGAACCTCTGCTGTGAGTCCAGTTTTAGATTCCGATGCTTCACTTCAGGTTTACTGTATCCCTTGGACCTTCGTATTGACGATGAAACACAAAAATTGCATCCGAATTTAATACAAAAGGCACAATGCTGACTAAGTACAAGAGGACTGACACACTAACTCTCTATGATTTGAAAGTCTCCTGTGAGTCCAGTTTTAGATTCCGATGCTTCACTTCAGATTTACTGAACCCCTTGGACCTTCTTATTTTCGATGAGGCACAATGCCGACTTAAGTACAGGAGGACTGACACTCTAACTTTCTATGATTTGAACATCTGCTGTGAGTCCAGTTTTAGATTCCGATGCTTCACATCAGGTTTACTGTATCCCTTGGACCTTCTTATTGTCGATGAAACACAGAAATTGCATGCGAATTTGATACAAAAGGTACAATGCCGACTTCAGTACAAGAGGACTGACGCCCTAACTTTCTATGATTTGAACCTCTCCTGTGAGTCCAGCTTTAGATTTCGATGCTTCACTTCAGATTTACTGTTTCCCTTGGACCTTCTTATTGACGATGAATCACAGAAATTGCATCCGAATTTAATACAAAAGGCGCAATGCCGACTTAAGTACAAGAGGACTGACACACATAATTTCGATGATTTGTACCCCTCCTGTGAGTTCAGTTTTAGATTCCGATGCTTCAATTCAGGTTTACTGTATCCCTTGGACCTTCTTATTGACGATGAAACACAGAAATTGCATCCTAAAATAATACAAAAGGCCCAATGCCGACTTAAGTACAAGAGGACTGACTCTCTAACTTTCTATGATTTGAACCTCTCCTGTTAGTCCAGTTTTAGATTCCGATTCTTCACGTCAGGTTTACTGTATCCCTTGGACTTTCTTATTGTCGATGAAACACGGAAATTGCATTCGAATTTAATACAAAAGGCACAATGCCGACTTAAGTACAAGAGGACTGACACTCTAAATTTCTATGATTTGAACCTCTCCTGTGAGTCCAGTTTTAGATTCCGATGCTTCACTTCAGGTTTACTGTATCCCTTGGACCTTCTTATTGACGATGAAACACAGAAATTGCATCCAAATTTAATACAAAAGGAACAATGTCGACTTAAGTACAAGAGGACTGACACTCTAACTTTCGATGATTTGAACTTCTCCTGTGGGTCCAGTTTCAGATTCCGATGCTTCAATTCGGTTTACTGTATCACTTGGACATTCATATTGACGATGAAACACAGAAATTATGTCCGAATTTAATACAAAAGGCACAAAGCCGACTTAAGTACAAGAGGACTGACACTCTAACTTTCTATGATTTTAACCTCTGCTGTGAGTCCAGTTTCCGATTCCGATGCTTCACTTCAGGTTTACTGTATCCCTTGGACCTTCTTATTGACGATGAAACACAGAAATTGCATCCGAATTTAATACAAAAGGCACAATGCCGACTTAAGTACAAGAGGACTGACACTCTAACTCTCTATGATTTGAACCTCTCCTGAGAGTTGCATTTTAGATTCCGACGCTTCACTTCAGGTTTACTGTATCCCTTGGACCTTCTTATTGACGATGAAACACAGAAATTGTGTCCGAATTTAATACAAAAGGCACAATGCCGACTTAAGTACAAGAGGACTGACACTCTAACTTTCGATGATTTGAACCTCTCCTATGAGTCCAGTTGTAGATTCCGATGCATGAATTCAGATTTACTGTATACCTTGGACCTTCTTATTGACGATGAAACATAGAAATTGCATCGGAATTTAATACCAAAACGACAATGCCGACTTAAGTACAAGAGGACTGACACACTAACTTTTCATGATTTGAACCTCTCCTGTGAGTCCAGATTTAGATTCCGATGCATCACTTCAGGTTTACTGTATCCCTTGGACCTTCTTATTGACGATAAGGCACAAAGCCGACTTAAGTACAAGAGGACTGACACTCTAACTTTCTATGATTTGAACCTCTGCTGTGAGTCCAGTTTTAGATTCCGATGCTTCATTCCAGGTTTACTGTATCCCTTGGACATTCTTATTGACGATGAAACACAGAAATTGCATCCGAATTTAATACAAAAGGCACAATGCCGACTTAAGTACAAGAGGACTGACACACTAACTTTCTATGATATGAACCTCTCCTGTGAGTCCAGATTAAGATTCCGATGCTTCACTTCGGGTTTACGGTTTCCCTTGGACCTTCTTTTTGACGATGAATCACAGAAATTGCATCCGATTTTAATACAAAAGGCGCAATGCCGACTTAAGTACAAGAGGACTGACACACTAACTTTCTATGATTTGAACCTCTCCTGTGAGTCCAGTTGTAGATTCCGATGCTTCACCTCAGGTTTACTGTATCCCTTGGACCTTCTTATTGACGATGAAACACAGAAATTGCATCGGAATTTAATACCAAAACGACAATGCCGACTTAAGTACAAGAGGACTGACACACTAACTTTTCATGATTTAAACCTCTCCTGTGAGTCCAGATTTAGATTCCGATGCTTCACTTCCGATTTACTGCATCCCTTGGACATTCTTATTGACGATAAGGCACAATGCCGACTTAAGTACAAGAGGACTCACACTCTAACTTTCTATGTTTTGAACCTCTGCTGTGAGTCCAGTTTTAGATTCCGATGCCTCACTTCAGGTTTACTGTATCCCTTGGATCTTCTTATTGACGATGAAACACAGAAATTGCATCCGAATTTAATACAAAAGGCACAATGCCGACATAAGTACAAGAGGACTGACACTCTAATTTTCTATGATTTGAACATCTCCAGTGAGTCCAGTCTTAGATTCCGATGCTTCACTTCAGTTTTACTGTATCCCTTGGACCTTCTTATTGACAATGAATCACAGAAATTGCATCCGAATTTAATACAAAAGGCACAATGCCGACTTAAGTACAAGAGGACTGACACTCTAACTTTCGATGATTTGAACCTCTCCTATGAGTCCAGTTGTAGATTCCGATGCAATAATTCAGCTTTACTGTATACCTTGGACCTTCTTATTGACGATGAAACACAGAAATTGCATCCGAATTTAATACAAAAGGCACAATGCAGTCTTAAGTACAAGTGGGCAGACACACTAACTTTCTATGATTTGAACCTCTCCTGTGAGTCCAGTTTTAGATTCCGATGCTTCACTTCAGGTTTACTGTATCCCTTGGACCTTCTTATTGACGATGAATCACAGAAATTGCATTAGAATTTAATACAAAAGGCACAATGCCGACTTAAGAACAAGAGGACTGACACTCTAATAACTTTCTTTGATTTGAACCGCTCCTGTGAGTCCAGTTTTAGATTCCGATGCTTCACTTCAGGTTTAATGTATACCTTGGACCTTCTTATTGACGATGAAACTCAGAAATTACACCCGAATTTAATGCAAAAGGCACAATGCCATCATAAGTACAAGAGAACTGACACTCTAACTTTATATGATTTGAACCACTCCTGTGAGTCCAGTTTTAGATTCCGATACTCCACTTCAGGTTTACTGTCTCCCATGGACCTTCTTGTTGACGATGAAACACAGAAATTGCACCCGAATGTAATACAAAAGGCACGATACGGACTTAAGTACAAGGGGACTGACCCTAACCCTTTCTATGATTAGAACCTCTCCTGTGAGTCCAGTTTTAGTTTCCGATGCTTCACTTCGGGTTTACTGTATCATTTGGACCTTCTTAATGACGATGAAACACAGAAATTGCATCCGAATTTAATACAAAAAGCACAATGACGATTTAAGTAATAGAGGACTGACACTCTAAGTTTCTATGATTTCAACATCTCCTGTGAGTCCAGTATTAGATTCCGTTGCTTCACTTCAGGTTTACTGTATCCCTTGGACCTTCTTATTGACGATGAATCACAGAAATTGCATCCGAATTTAATACAAAAGGCACAATGCCGACCTAAGTACAAGAGGACTGACACTCCAACTTTCTATGATTTAAAAATCTCCTGTGAGTCCAGTTTTAGATTCCGATGCTTCACTTCAGGTTTACTGTATCCCTTGGACCTTATTATTGACGATGAGACACAGAAATTGCATCCGAATTTAATACAAAAGGCCCAATGCCGGCTTAAGTACAAGAGGACTGACACTTTAACTTTCTATGATTTGAACCTCTCCTGTGAGAACAGTTTTAGTTTCCGATGCATCACTTCAGGTTTATTGTATCCCATGGACCTTCTTATTGACGATGAAGCACAAAAATTGCATCCGAATTTAATACAAACGGCACAATGCCGACTTAAGTACAGGAGGACTGACACTCTAACTTTCTATGATTTGAACCTCTGCTATGAGTCCAGTTTTAGATTGGGATGCTTCACTTCAGGTTTACTGTATCCATTACCTTCTTATTGACGATGACACACAGAAATTGCATCCGAATTTAATACAAAAGACACAATGCCGACTTAAGTATAAGAAGACTGAATCACTAACTTGCTATGATTTGAACCTCTGCTCTGAGTCCAGTTTCAGATTCCGTTTCTTCACTTCAGATTTACTGTATCCCTTGGACCTTCTTATTGTCGATAAGGCACAATGCCGACTTAAGTACAAGAGGACTGACACTCTAACTTTCTATGATTTGAACATCTGCTGTGAGACCAGTTTTAGATTCCGATGCTTCACTTCAGGTTTACTGTACCCCTTGGACCTTCTTATTGACGATGAAACACAGAATCTGCATCCGAATTTAATACAAAAGGCACAATGCCGACTTAAGTACAAGAGGACTGACACACCAACTTTCTATGATTTGAACCTCTCCTGTGAGTCCAGTTTAAGATTCCGATGCTGCAATTCAGATTTACTGTATCCCTTGGACCTTCTTATTGACGATAAGGCACAATGCCGACTTAAGTACAAGAGGACTGACACTCTAACTTTCTACGATTTGAACCTCTGCTGTGAGTCCAGATTCCGATGCTTCACTTCCGGTTTACTTTATCCCTTGGACCTTCTTATTGTCGATCAAACACAGAAATTGCACCCGAATTTAATGCAAAAGGCACAATGCCAACATAAGTACAAGAGGACTGACACTCTAACTTTATATGATTTGAACCACTCCTGTGAGTCTAGTTTTAGATTCCGATTCTCCACTTCAGGTTTACTGTCTCCCATGGACTTTCTTATTGACGATGAAACACAGAAATTGCATCCGAATGTAATACAAAAGGCACCAAACGGACTTAAGTACAAGGGGACTGACCCTAACACTTTCTATGATTAGAACCTCTCCTGTGAGTCCAGTTTTAGTTTCCGATGCTTCACTTCAGGTTTACTGTATCATTTGGACCTTCTTAATGACGATGAAACACAGATATTGCATCCGAATTTAATACAAAAGGCACAATGCCGACTTAAGTACAAGAGGACTGACACTCCAACTTTCTATGATTTAAAAATCTCCTGTGAGTCCAGTTTTAGATTCCGATGCTTCACTTCAGGTTTACTGTATCCCTTGTACCTTATTATTGACGATGAGACACAGAAATTGCATCCGAATTTAATACAAACGGCACAATGCCGACATAAGTACACGAGGACTGACACTTTAACTTTCTATGATTTGAACCTCTCCTGTGAGTCCAGTTTTAGATTCCGATGCATCACTTCAGGTTTACTGTATCCCATGGACCTTCTTATTGACGATGAAGCACAGAAATTGCATCCGAATTTAATACAAACGGCACAATGCCGACATAAGTACACGAGGACTGACACTTTAACTTTCTATGATTTGAACCTCTCCTGTGAGTCCAGTTTTACATTCCGATACTTCACTTCAGATTTACTGTATCCCTTGGACCTTCTTATTGACGATAAGGCACAATTCCGACTTAAGTACAAGAGGACTGACACTCTAACTTTCTATGATTTGAACATCTGCGGTGAGTCCAGTTTTAGATTCCGATGCTTCACTTCAGGTTTACTGTATCCCTTGGACCTTCTTATTGTCGATGAAACACAGAAATTTCATCCGAATTTAATACAAAAGGCACAATGCCGACTGCAGTACAAGAGGACTGACGCACTAACTTTCTATGATTTGAACCTCTCCTGTGAGTCCAGTTTTAGATTCCGATGCTTCACTTCAGATTTACTGTATCCCTTGGACCTTCTTATTGACGATGAAACACAGAAATTGCATCCGAATTTAATACAAAAGGCACAATGCCGACTTAAGTACAAGAGGACTGACACTCTAACTTTCTATGAATTGAATACTCTCCTGTGAGTCCAGTTTTAGATTCGGATGCTAAACACAGAAATTGCAACCGAATTTAATGCAAAAGGCACAATGCCAACTTAAGTACAAGAGAACTGACACTCTAACTTTATATGATTTGAACCACTCCTGTGAGTCCAGTTTTAGATTCCGAAACTCCACTTCAGGTTTACTTTCTCCCATGGACCTCCTTATTGACGATGAAACACAGAAATTGCATCCGAATTTAATACAAAAGGCACAATGCCGACTTAAGTACAAGGGGACTGACCCTACAGTATTCTATGATTAGAACCTCTCCTGTGAGTCCAGTTTTAGGTTCCGATGCTTCACTTCAGGTTTACTGTATCATTTGGACCTTCTTAATGACGATGAAACACAGAAATTGCAACCGAATTTAATACAAAAGGCACAATGCCGACTTAAGTACTAGAGGACTGACACTCCAACTTTCTATGATTTAAAAATCTCCTGTGAGTCCAGTTTTAGATTCCGTTGCTTCACTTCAGGTTTACTGTATCCCTTGGACCTACTTATTGACGATGAATCACAGAAATTGCATCCGAATTTAATACAAAAGGCACAATGCCGACTTAAGTACAACAGGACTGACACTCCAACTTTCTATGATTTAAAAATCTCCTGTGAGTCCAGTTTTAGATTCCGATGCCTTACTTCAGGTTCACTGTAAGCCTTGGACCGTCTTATTAACGATGAAACACAGAAATTGCATTAGAATTTAATACAAAATGCACAATGCCGACTTAAGGACAAGAGGACTGACACTCTAATAACTTTCTTTGATTTGAACCGCTCCTGTGAGTCCAGTTTTAGATTCCGATGCTTCACTTCAGGTTTAATGTATACCTTGGACCTTCTTATTGACGATGAAGCTCAGAAATTACACCCGAATTTAATGCAAAAGGCACAATGCCAACATAAGTACAAGAGAACTGACACTCTAACTTTATATGATTTGAACCACTCCTGTGAGTCCAGTTTTAGATTCCGATACTCCACTTCAGGTTTACTGTCTCCCATGGACCTTCTTGTTGACGATGAAACACAGAAATTGCACCCGAATGTAATACAAAAGGCACGATACGGACTTAAGTACAAGGGGACTGACCCTAACCCTTTCTATGATTAGAACCTCTCCTGTGAGTCCAGTTTTAGTTTCCGATGCTTCACTTCGGGTTTACTGTATCATTTGGACCTTCTTAATGACGATGAAACACAGAAATTGCATCCGAATTTAATACAAAAAGCACAATGACGACTTAAGTAATAGAGGACTGACACTCTAAGTTTCTATGATTTCAACATCTCCTGTGAGTCCAGTATTAGATTCCGTTGCTTCACTTCAGGTTTACTGTATCCCTTGGACCTTCTTATTGACGATGAATCACAGAAATTGCATCCGAATTTAATACAAAAGGCACAATGCCGACTTAAGTACAAGAGGACTGACACTCCAACTTTCTATGATTTAAAAATCTCCTGTGAGTCCAGTTTTAGATTCCGATGCTTCACTTCAGGTTTACTGTATCCCTTGGACCTTATTATTGACGATGAGACACAGAAATTGCATCCGAATTTAATACAAAAGGCCCAATGCCGGCTTAAGTACAAGAGGACTGACACTTTAACTTTCTATGATCTGAACCTCTCCTGTGAGAACAGTTTTAGTTTCCGATGCATCACTTCAGGTTTATTGTATCCCATGGACCTTCTTATTGACGATGAAGCACAAAAATTGCATCCGAATTTAATACAAACGGCACAATGCCGACTTAAGTACAAGAGGACTGAAACTCTAACTTTCTATGATTTGAACCTCTGCTATGAGTCCAGTTTTAGATTGGGATCCTTCACTTCAGGTTTACTGTATCCATTACCTTCTTATTGACGATGACACACAGAAATTGCATCCGAATTTAATACAAAAGACACAATGCCGACTTAAGTATAAGAAGACTGAATCACTAACTTGCTATGATTTGAACCTCTGCTCTGAGTCCAGTTTTAGATTCCGTTTCTTCACTTCAGATTTACTGTATCCCTTGGACCTTCTTATTGACGATAAGGCACAATGCTGACTTAAGTACAAGAGGACTGACACTCTAACTTTCTATGATTTGAACATCTGCTGTGAGACCAGTTTTAGATTCCGATGCTTCACTTCAGGTTTACTGTATCCCTTGGACCTTCTTATTGACGATGAAACACAGAATCTGCATCCGAATTTAATACAAAAGGCACAATGCCGACTTAAGTACAAGAGGACTGACACACTAACTTTCTATGATTTGAACCTCTCCTGTGAGTCCAGTTTAAGATTCCGATGCTTCAATTCAGATTTACTGTATCCCTTGGACCTTCTTATTGACGATAAGGCACAATGCCGACTTAAGTACAAGAGGACTGACACTCTAACTTTCTATGATTTGAACCTCTGCTGTGAGTCCAGATTCCGATGCTTCACTTCCGGTTTACTTTATCCCTTGGACCTTCTTATTGACGATCAAACACAGAAATTGCACCCGAATTTAATGCAAAAGGCACAATGCCAACATAAGTACAAGAGGACTGACACTCTAACTTTATATGATTTGAACCACTCCTGTGAGTCTAGTTTTAGATTCCGATTCTCCACTTCAGGTTTACTGTCTCCCATGGACTTTCTTATTGACGATGAAACACAGAAATTGCATCCGAATGTAATACAAAAGGCACCAAACGGACTTAAGTACAAGGGGACTGACCCTAACACTTTCTATGATTAGAACCTCTCCTGTGAGTCCAGTTTTAGTTTCCGATGCTTCACTTCAGGTTTACTGTATCATTTGGACCTTCTTAATGACGATGAAACACAGATATTGCATCCGAATTTAATACAAAAGGCACAATGCCGACTTAAGTACAAGAGGACTGACACTCCAACTTTCTATGATTTAAAAATCTCCTGTAGGTCCAGTTTTAGATTCCGATGCTTCACTTCAAGTTTACTGTATCCCTTGTACCTTATTATTGACGATGAGACACAGAAATTGCATCCGAATTTAATACAAACGGCACAATGCCGACATAAGTACACGAGGACTGACACTTTAACTTTCTATGATTTGAACCTCTCCTGTGAGTCCAGTTTTAGATTCCGATGCATCACTTCAGGTTTACTGTATCCCATGGACCTTCTTATTGACGATGAAGCACAGAAATTGCATCCGAATTTCATACAAACGGCACAATGCCGACATAAGTACACGAGGACTGACACTTTAACTTTCTATGATTTGAACCTCTCCTGACTGTCCAGTTTTACATTCCGATACTTCACTTCAGATTTACTGTATCCCTTGGACCTTCTTATTGACGATAAGGCACAATGCCGACTTAAGTACAAGAGGACTGACACTCTAACTTTCTATGAATTGAATACTCTCCTGTGAGACCAGTTTTAGATTCGGATGCTAAACACAGAAATTGCAACCGAATTTAATGCAAAAGGCACAATGCCAACTTAAGTACAAGAGAACTGACACTCTAACTTTATATGATTTGAACCACTCCTGTGAGTCCAGTTTTAGATTCCGAAACTCCACTTCAGGTTTACTTTCTCCCATGGACCTCCTTATTGACGATGAAACACAGAAATTGCATCCGAATTTAATACAAAAGGCACAATGCCGACTTAAGTACAAGGGGACAGACCCTACAGTATTCTATGATTAGAACCTCTCCTGCGAGTCCAGTTTTAGGTTCCGATGCTTCACTTCAGGCTTACTGTATCATTTGGACCTTCTTAATGACGATGAAACACAGAAATTGCAACCGAATTTAATACAAAAGGCACAATGCCGACTTAAGTACTAGAGGACTGACACTCCAACTTTGTATGATTTAAAAATCTCCTGTGAGTCCAGTTTTAGATTCCGATGCTTCACTTCAGGTTTACTGTATTCCTTGGACCTTCTTATTGACGATGAATCACAGAAATTGCATCCGAATTTAATACAAAACGCACAATGCCGACTTAAGTACAAGAGGACTGACACTCCAACTTTCTATGATTTAAAAATCTCCTGTGAGTCCAGTTTTAGAATCCGATGCTTCACTTCAGGTTTACTGTATCCCTTGGACCTTCGTATTGACGATGAAACACAGAAATTGCATCCGAACTTAATACAAAAGGCAGAATGCCGACTTAAGTACAAGAGGACTGACACTCCAACTTTCGATGATTTGAACGTCTCCTATGAGTCCAGTTTTAGATTCCGATGCTTTAATTCAGGTTTACTGTATACCTTGGAACTTCTTATTGACGATGAAACACAGAAATTGCATCCGAATTTAATACAAAAGGCACAATGCCGACTTAAGTACAAGAGGACAGACACACTAACTTTCTATAATTTGAACCTCTCCTGTGAGTCCAGTTTTAGATTCCGATGCTTCACTTCAGGTTTACTGTTTCCCTTGGACCTTCTTATTGACGATGAAACAAGGAAATTGCATCCAAATTTAATACAAAAGGCACAATGCCGACTTAATTACAAGAGGCCTGACAGTCTAACTTTCGATTATTTGAACCTCTCCTGTGTGTCCAGTTTTAGATTCCGATGCTTCACTTCAGGTTTACTGTATCCCTTGGACCTTCTTATTGAGGATGAAACACAGAAATTGCATCCGAATTTAATACAAAAGGCACAATGCCGACTTAAGTACAAGAGGACTGACACTCTAACTTTCTTTGATTTGAACCTCTCCTGTGAGTCCAGATTTAGATTCCGATGCTTCACATCAGGTTTTCTGTATCTCTTGGACCTTCTTATTGATGATGAAACACAGAAATTACATCCGAATTCAATACAAAAGGCACAATACCGACTTAAGTACAAGAGGACTGACACTCTAACTCTCTATGATTTGAAACTCTCCTGTGAGTCCAGTTTTAGATTCCGATGCTTCACTTCAGGTTTACTGTATCTCTAGGACCTTGTTATTGACGATGAAACACAGAAATTGCATCCAAATTTAATACAAAATTCACAATTACGACTTAAGTACAAGAGGACTGACACTCTAACTTTCTACGATTGGACCTCTCCTGTGAGTCCAGTTTTAGATTCCGATGCTTCACTTCAGGTTTACTGTATCCCTTGGACCTTCTTATTGACGATGAATCACAGAAATTGCATCCGAATTTAATACAAAATCACAATGCCGACTTAAGTACAAGAGGACTGACGCTCTAACTTTCTATGATTTGAACCACTCCTGTGAGTACTGTTTAAGATTCCGATGCTTCACTTCAGGTTTACTGTATCCCTTGGACCTTCTTATTGACGATGAAACACATAAATTGCATCCGAATTTAATACAAAAGGCACAATGCCGACTTAAGTACAAGTGGACTGACACTCTAACTTTCGATGATTTGAACGTCTCCTATGAGCCCAGTTTTAGATTCCGATGCTTTAATTCAGGTTTACTGTATACCTTGGACCTTGTTATTGACGATGAAACACAGAAATTGCATCCGAATTTAATACAAAAGGCACAATGCCAACTTAAGTACAAGAGGACTGACACTCTAACTTTCTATGATTTGAACCACTCCTGTGAGTCCAGTTTAAGATTCCGCTGCTTCACTTCAGGTTTACTGTATCCCTTGGACCTTCTTATTGACGATGAAACACAGAAATTGCATCCAAATTTAATACTAAAGTCACAATGCCGACTTAAGTACAAGAGGACTGACACTCTAACTTTCTATGATTTGAACCTCTCCTGTGAGTCCAGTTTTAGATTCCGATGCTTCAATTCAGATTTACTGTAACCCTTGGACCTTCTTATTGACGATAAGGCACAATGCCGACATAAGTACAAGAGGACTGACACTCTAACTTTCTATGATTTGAAACTCTGCTGTGAGTCCAGTTTTAGATTGCGATGCTTCACTTCCGGTTTACTGTATCCATTGGACCTTCTTATTGACGATCAAACACAGAAATTGCATCCGAATTTAATGCAAAAGGCACAATGCCGACTTAAGTACAAGAGGACTGACACTCTCTCTGTGATTTGAACCTCTGCTGTGAGTCCAGTTTTAGATTCCGATGCTTCACTTCAGGTTCCCTGTAACCCTTGGACCGACTTATTAATGATGAAACACAGAAATTGCATTAGAATTTAACACAAAAGGCACAATGCCGACTTAAGGACAAGAGGACTGACACTATAACTTTCTATGATTTGAACCGCTCCTGTGAGTCCAGTTTTAGATTCCGATGCTTCACTTCAGGTTTAATGTATACCTTGGACCATCTTATTGACGATGAAACACAGAAATTGCATCCGAATTTAATACAAAAGGCCAATGCCGACTTCAGTACAAGAGGACTGACACACTAACTTTCTATGATTTGAACCTCTCCTGTGAGTCCAGTTTTAGATTCCGATGCTTCACTTCAGGTTTACTGTTTCCCTTGGACCTTCGTATTGACAATGAAACACAGAAATTGCATTCGAATTTAATACAAAAGGCACAATGCCGACTTAAGTACAAGGGGACTGACCCTACAGTTTTCTATGATTAGAACCTCTCCTGTGAGTCCAGTTTTAGTTTGCGATGCTTGACTTCAGGTTTACTGTATCCCTTGGACCCTCTTATTGTCGATGAAACACAGAAATTTTATCCGAATTTAATACAAATGGCACAATGCCGACTTCAGTACAAGAGGACTGACGCACTAACTTTCTATGATTTGAACCTCTCCTGTGAGTCCAGTTTTAGATTCCGATGCTTCACTTCAGATTTACTGTATTCCTTGGACCTTCTTATTGACGATGAAACACAGAAATTGCATCCGAATTTAATACAAAAGGCTCAATGCCGACTTAAGTACAAGAGGACTGACACACTAACTTTCTATGATTTGAACCTCACCTGTGAGTCCTGTTTTAGATTCCAATGCATCACTTCATTTTTACTGTATCCCTTGGACTTTCTTATTGACGATGAAACACAGAAATTGCATCCGACTTTAATACAAAAGGCACAATGCCGACATAAGTACAAGAGGACTGACGCTCTAACTTTCTATGATTTGAACCTCTCCTGTGAGTCCAGTTTTAGATTCCGATGCTTCAATTCAGATTAACTGTATCCCTTGGACCTTCTTATTGACGATAAGGCACAATGCCGACTTAAGTACAAGAGGACTGACACTCTAACTTTCTATAATTTGAACCTCTGCTGTGAGTCCAGATTCCGATGCTTCACTTCCGGTTTACTGTATCCCATGGACCTTCTTATTGACGATCAAACACAGAAATTGCATCCGAATTTAGTACAAAAGGCACAATGCCGACTTAAGTACAAGAGGACTGACACTCTCTCTGTGATATGAACCTCTGCTGTGAGTCCAGTTTTAGATTCCGATGCTTTACTTCAGGTTCACTGTATCCCTTGGACCTTCTTATTGACGATGAAACACAGAAATTGCATCCGAATGTAATACAAAAGGCACAATGCCGACTTAAGTACAAGAGGACTGACACTCTAATTTTCTATGAATTGAATACTCTCCTGTGAGTCCAGTTTTAGATTCCGATGCTTCACTTCAGGTTTACTCAATCCCTTGGACCTTCTTATTGACGATAAGACACAGAAATTGCACCCGAATTTAATGCAAAAGGCACAATGTCAACTTAAGTACAAGAGGACTGACACTCTAACTCTCTATGATTTGAACCTCTCCTGTGAGTCCAGTTTTAGATTCCGATGCTTCACTTCAGGTTTACTGTATCCCTTGGACCTTCTTATTGACGGTGAAACACAGAAATTGCATCCGAATTTAATACAAAAGGCACAATGCCGACTTAAGAACAAGAGGACTGACACTCTAACATTCGATGATTTGAACGTCTCCTATGAGTTCAGTTTTAGATTCCGATGCTTTAATTCAGGTTTACTGTATACCTTGGACCTTCTTATTGACGATGAAACACAGAAATTGCATCCGAATTTAATACAGAAGGCACAATGCCGACTTAAGTACAAGAGGACAGACACACTAACTTTCTATGATTTGAACCTCTCCTGTGAGTCCAGTTTTACATTCCGATGATACACTTCAGGTTTACTGTTTCCCTTGGACCTTCTTATTGACGATTAAACACAGAAATTGCATCCAAATTTAATACAAAAGGCACAATGCCGACTTAAGTACAAGATGTCTTACAGTCTAACTTTCGATTATTTGAACCTCTCCTGTTAGTCCAGTTTTAGATTACGATGCTTCACTTCAGGTTTACTGTATCCCTTGGACCTTCTTATTGAGGATGAAACACAGAAATTGCACCCGAATTTAATACAAAATGCACAATACCGACTTAAGTACAAGAGGACTGACACTCAACTTTCTATGATTTGAACCTCTCCTGTGAGTCAGTTTTAGATTCCGATGCTTCACATCAGGTTTTCTGTATCTCTTGGACCTTCTTATTGATGATGAAATACAGAAATTACATCCGAATTCAATACAAAAGGCACAATACCGACTTAAGTACAAGAGGACTGACACTCTAACTCTCTATGATTTGAATCTCTCCTGTGAGTCCAGTTTTAGATTCCGATGCTTCACTTCAGGTTTACTGTATCTCTTGGACCTTTTTATTGACGATGAAACACAGAAATTGCATCCAAATTTAATACAAAATGCACAATGCCGACTTAAGTACAAGGGGACTGACACTCTAACTTTCTATGATTTGAACCTCTCCTGTGAGTCCAGTTTTAGATTCCGATGCTTCACTTCAGGTTTACTGTATCCCTTGGACCTTCTTATTGACGATGAAACACAGAAATTGCATCCGAATTTAATACAAAAGTCGCAATCTCGACTTAAGTACAAGAGGACTGAGACTCTAACTTTCTATGATTTGAACCACTCCTGTGAGTCCAGTTTAAGATTCCGCTGCTTCATCTCAGGTTTACTGTATCCCTTGGACCTTCTTATTGACGATGAAACACAGAAATTGCATCCAAATTTAATACAAAAGGCACAATGCCGACTTAAGTACAAGAGGACTGACACTCAAACTTTCTGTGATTTGAACATCTCCTGTGAGTCCACTTTTAGATTCCGATGCTTCAATTCAGATTTACTGTATCCCTTGGACCTTCTTATTGACGATGAAACACAGAAATTGCATCCGAATTTAATACAAAAGGCACAATGCCTACTTCAGTACAAGAGGACTGACACTTTTACTTTATATGATTTCAACCTCTCCTGTGAGTCCAGTTTTAGATTCCGATGCTTCACTTCAGGTTTACTGTTTCCCTTGGACCTTCGTATTGACGATGAAACACAGAAATTGCATTCGAATTTAATACAAAAGGCACAATGCAGACTTAAGTACAAGAGGACTGACACTCTAACTTTTTATGAATTGAATACTCTCCTGTGAGTCCAATTTTAGATTCCGTTTCTTCACTTCAGGTTTACTGAATCCCTTGGAAATTCTTATTGACGATGAAACACAGAAATTGCACCCGAATTTAATGCAAAAGGCACAATGCCAACTTAAGTACAAGAGGACTGACACTCTAACTTTCTATGATTTGAACCACACCTGTGAGTCCAGTCTTAGATTCCGATACTCCACTTCAGGTTTACTGTCTCCCATGGACCTTCTTATTATAAGATGAAGCACAGAAATTGCATCCGAATTTAATACAAAAGGCACAATGCCGACATAAGTACAAGGGGACTGACCCTACAGTTTTCTATGATTAGAACCTCTCCTGTGAGTTCAGTTTTAGTTTCCGATGCTTCACTTCAGGTTTACTGTATCATTTGGACCTTCTTAATGACGATGAAACACAGAAATTGCATCCGAATTTAATACAAAAGGCGCAATGCCGACTTAAGAACAAGAGGACTGACACTCTAACTTTCTATGATTTGAACCGCTCCTGTGAGTCCAGTTTTAGATTCCGATGCTTCACTACAGGTTTAATGTATACCTTGGACGCTCTTATTGACGATGAAACACAGAAATTGCATCCGAATTTAATACAAAAGGCACAATGCCGACTTCAGTACAAGAGGACTGACACTCTAACTTACTATGATTTGAACCTCTCCTGTGAGTCCAGTTTTAGATTCCGATGCTTCACTTCAGGTTTACTGTTTCCCTTGGACCTTCGTATTGACGATGAAACACAGAAATTGCATTCGAATTTAATACAAAAGGCACAATGCCGACTTAAGTACAAAAGGACTTACACACTAACTTTCTATGAATTGAATACTCTCCTGTGAGTCCAGTTTTAGATTCCGATGCTTCACTTCAGGTTTACTGAATCCCTTGGACCTTCTTATTGACGATGAAACACAGAAATTGCACCCGAATTTAATGCAAAAGGCACAATGCCAACTTAAGTACAAGAGGACTGACACTCTAACTTTCTTTGATTTCAACCTCTCCTGTGAGTCCAGTTTTAGATTCCGTTGCTTTACTTCAGGTTTACTGAATCCCTTGGACCTTCTTATTGACGATGAATCACAGAAATTGCATCCGAATTTAATACAAAAGGCACAATGCCGACTTAGGTACAAGAGGACTGACACTCCAAATTTCTATGATTTAAAAATCTCCTATGAGTCCAGTTTTAGATTCCGATGCTTCACTTCAGGTTTACTGTATCCCTTGGACCTTCTTATTGATGATGAAACACAGAAATTACATCCGAATTCAATACAAAAGGCACAATACCGACTTAAGTACAAGAGGACTGACGCTCTAACTCTCTATGATTTGAACCTCTCCTGTGAGTCCAGTTTTAGATTCCGATGCTTCACTTCAGGTTTACTGTATCTCTTGGACCTTCTTATTGACGATGAAACACTGCAATTGCATCCAAACTTAATACAAAAGGCACAATGCCGACTTAAGTACAAGAGGACTGACACTCTAACTTTCTATGGTTTGAAGCTCTCCTGTGAGTCTAGTTTTAGATTCCGATGCTTCACTTCAGGTTTACTGTATCCCTTCGACCTTCTTATTGACGACCAATCACAGAAATTGCATCCGAATTTAATACAAAAGTCACAATGCCGACTAAAGTACAAGAGGACTGAGACTCTAACTTTCTATGATTTGAACCACTCCTGTGAGTCTTGTTTTAGATTCCGATGCTTCACTTCAGGTTTACTGAATCCCTTGGACCTTCTTATTGACGATGAAACACAGAAATTGCACCCGAATTTAATGCAAAAGGCACAATGCCAACTTAAGTACAAGAGGACTGACACTCTAACTTTCTATGATTTCAACCTCTCCTGTGAGTCCAGTTTTAGATTCCGTTGCTTCACTTCAGGTTTACTGAATCCCTTGGACCTTCTTATTGACGATGAATCACAGAAATTGCATCCGAATTTAATACAAAAGGCACAATGCCGACTTAGGTACAAGAGGACTGACACTCCAAATTTCTATGATTTAAAAATCTCCTGTGAGTCCAGTTTTAGATTCCGATGCTTCACTTCAGGTTTACTGTATCCCTTGGACCTGCTTATTGACGATGAAACACAGAAATTGCATCCGAATTTAATACAAAAGGCACAATGCCGACTTAAGTACAAGAGGACTGACGCTCTGACTTTCCATGATTTGAACCACTCCTGTGAGTCCTGTTTAAGGTTCCGATGCTTCACTTCAGGTTTACTGTATTTGTTGGCCCTTCTTAATGACGATGAAACACAGAAATTGCATCCGAATTTAATACAAAAGGCACAATGCGGACTTAAGTACAAGAGGACTGACACTCTAACTCTCTATGATTTGAACCTCTCCTGTGAGTCCAGTTTTAGATTCCGATGCTTCACTTCAGGTTTACTGTATCCCTTGGACCTTCTTATTGACGATGAAACACAGAAATTGCATCCGAAATTAATACAAAAGGCACAATGCCGACTTAAGTACAAGAGGACTGACACTCTAACTCTCTATGATTTGAACCTCTCCTGTGAGTCCAGTTTTAGATTCCGATGCTTCACTTCAGTTTTACTGTATCTCTTGGACCTTCTTATTGACGATGAAACACTGAAATTGCATCCAAATTTAATACAAAAGGCACAATGCCGACTTAAGTACAAGAGGACTGACACTCTAACTTTGTATGATTTGAACCTCTCCTGTGAGTCCAGTTTTAGATTCCGATGCTTCACATCAGGTTTTCTGTATCTCTTGGACCTTCTTATTGATGATGAAACACAGAAATTACATCCGAATTCAATACAAAAGGCACAATACCGACTTAAGTACAAGAGGACTGACACTCTAACTCTCTATCATTTGAACCTCTCCTGTGAGTCCAGTTTTAGATTCCGATGCTTCACTTTAGTTTTACTGTATCTCTTGGACCTTCTTATTGACGATGAAACACTGAAATTGCATCCAAATTTAATACAAAAGGCACAATGCCGACTTAAGTACAAGAGCACTGACACTCTAACTTTGTATGATTTGAACCTCTCCTGTGAGTCCAGTTTTAGATTCCGATGCTTCACATCAGGTTTTTTGTATCTCTTGGACCTTCTTATTGATGATGAAACACAGAAATTACATCCGAATTCAATACAAAGGCACAATACCGACTTACGTACAAGAGGACTGACACTCTAACTCTCTATGATTTGAACCTCTCCTGTGAGTCCAGTTTTAGATTCCGATGCTTCACTTCCGGTTTACTATATCCCTTGGACCTACTTATTGAGGATGAAACACAGAAATTGCATCCGAATTCTATACAAAAGGCACAATACCGACTTAAGTACAAGAGGACTGACACTCTAACTCTCTATGATTTGAACCTCTCCTGTGAGTCCAGTTTTAGATTCCGATGCTTCACTTCAGGTTTACTGAATCCCTTGGACCTTCTTATTGACGATGAAACACAGAAATTGCACCCGAATTTAATGCAAAAGGCAAAATGCCAACTTAAGTACAAGAGGACTGACATTCTAACTTTCTATGACTTCAACCTCTCCTGTGAGTCCAGTATTAGATTCCGTTGCTGCACTTCAGGTTTACTGTATTGCTTGGACCTTCTTATTGACGATGAATCACAGAAATTGCATCCGAATTTAATACAAAAGGCACAATGCCGACTTAAGTACAAGAGGACTGACACTCCAAATTTCTATGATTTAAAAATCTCCTGTGAGTCCAGTTTTAGATTCCGATGCTTAACTTCAGGTTTACTGTATCCCTTGGACCTTCTTATTGACGATGAAACACAGAAATTGCATCCGAAATTAATACAAAAGTCACAAGGCCGACTTAAGTACAAGAGGACAGACACACTAACTTTCTATGATTTGAAAATCTCCTGTGAGTCCAGTTTTAGATTCCAATGCTTCACTTCTGGTTTACTGTTTCCCTTGGGCCTTCTTATTGACGATGAAACACAGAAATTGCATCCAAAGGTAATTCAAAAGTCACAATGCCGACTTAAGAACAATAGGTCTGACAGTCTAACTTTCGATTATTTGAACCTCTCCTGTGAGTCGAGTTTTAGATTCCGATGCTTCACATCAGGTTTTCTGTATCTCTTGGACCTTCTTATTGATGATGAAACACAGAAATTACATCCGAATTCAATACAAAAGGCACAATACCGACTTAAGTGCAAGAAGACTGACACTCTAACTCCCTATGATTTGAACCTCTCCTGTGAGTCCAGTTTTGGATTCCGATGCTTCACTTCAGGTTTACTGTATCTCTTGGACCTTCTTATTGACGATGAAACACTGAAATTGCATCCAAATTTAATACAAAAGGCACAATGCCGACTTAAGTACAAGAGGACTGACACTCTAACTTTCTATGGTGTGAAGCTCTCCTGTGAGTCCAGTTTTAGATTCCGATGCTTCACTTCATTTTTACTGAATCCCTTGGACCTTCTTATTGACGATGAAACACAGAAATTGCACCCGAATTTAATGCAAAAGGCAAAATGCCAACTTAAGTACAAGAGGACTGACATTCTAACTTTCTATGACTTCAACCTCTCCTGTGAGTCCAGTTTTAGATTCCGTTGCTGCACTTCAGGTTTACTGTATTGCTTGGACCTTCTTATTGACGATGAATCACAGAAATTGCATCCGAATTTAATACAAAAGGCACAATGCCGACTTAAGTACAAGAGGACTGTCACTCCAAATTTCTATGATTTAAAAATCTCCTGTGAGTCCAGTTTTAGATTCCGATGCTTAACTTCAGGTTTACTGTATCCCTTGGACCTTCTTATTGACGATGAAACACAGAAATTGCATCCGAAATTAATACAAAAGTCACAAGGCCGACTTAAGTACAAGAGGACAGACACACTAACTTTCTATGATTTGAACCTCTCCTGTGAGTCCAGTTTTAGATTCCAATGCTTCACTTCTGGTTTACTGTTTCCCTTGGGCCTTCTTATTGACGATGAAACACAGAAATTGCATCCAAAGGTAATTCAAAAGTCACAATGCCGACTTAAGAACAATAGGTCTGACAGTCTAACTTTCGATTATTTGAACCTCTCCTGTGAGTCCAGTTTTAGATTCCGATGCTTCACTTCAGGTTTACTGTATCCCTTGGACCTTGTTATTGACGATGAAACAGAGAAATTGCATCCGAATTTAATACAAAAGGCACAATGCCGACTTAAGTACAAGAGGACTGACACTCTAACTTTGTATGATTTGAACCTCTCCTGTGAGTCGAGTTTTAGATTCCGATGCTTCACATCAGGTTTTCTGTATCTCTTGGACCTTCTTATTGATGATGAAACACAGAAATTACATCCGAATTCAATACAAAAGGCACAATACCGACTTAAGTGCAAGATGACTGACACTCTAACTCTCTATGATTTGAACCTCTCCTGTGAGTCCAGTTTTGGATTCCGATGCTTCACTTCAGGTTTACTGTATCTCTTGGACCTTCGTATTGACGATGAAACACTGAAATTGCATCCAAATTTAATACAAAAGGCACAATGCCGACTTAAGTACAAGAGGACTGACACTCTAACTTTCTATGGTTTGAAGCTCTCCTGTGAGTCCAGTTTTAGATTCCGATGCTTAACTTCAGGTTTACTGTATCCCTTGGACCTTCTTATTGACGATCAATCACAGAAATTGCATCCGAATTTAATACAAAAGGCACAATGCCGACTAAAGTACATGAGGACTGAGACTCTAACTTTCTATGATTTGAACCACTCCTGTGAGTCCAGTTTAAGATTCCGCTGCTTCACTTCAGGTTTACTGTACCCCTTGGACCTTCTTATTGACGATGAAACACAGATATTGCATCCAAATTTAAAACAAAAGGCACAATGCCGACTTAAGTACAAGAGGACTGACACTCTAACTTTCTATGATTTGAACCTCTCCTGTGAGTCCAGTTTTAGATTCCGATGCTTCAATTCAGATTTACTGTATCCCTTGGACCTTCTTATTGACGATAAGGAACAACGCCGACTTAAGTACAAGAGGACTGACACTCTAACTTTCTATGATTTGAACCACTCCTGTGAGTCCAGTTTAAGATTCCGATGCTTCAATTCAGATTTACTGTATCCCTTGGACCTTCTTATTGACGATAAGGAACAACGCCGACTTAAGTACAAGAGGACTGAGACTCTAACTTTCTATGATTTGAACCTCTCCTGTGAGTCCAGTTTTAGATTCCGATGCTTCAATTCAGATTTACTGTATCCCTTGGACCTTCTTATTGACGATAAGGAACAACGCCGACTTAAGTACAAGAGGACTGAGACTCTAACTTTCTATGATTTGAACCACTCCTGTGAGTCCAGTTTAGGATTCCGCTGCTTCACTTCAGGTTCACTGTATCCCTTGGACCTTCTTATTGACGATGAAACACAGATATTGCATCCAAATTTAAAACAAAAGGCACAATGCCGACTTAAGTACAAGAGGACTGACACTCTAACTTTCTATGATTTGAACCTCTCCTGTGAGTCCAGTTTTAGATTCCGATGCTTAACTTCAGGTTTACTGTATCCCTTGGACCTTCTTATTGACGATGAAACACAGATATTGCATCCAAATTTAAAACAAAAGGCACAATGCCGACTTAAGTACAAGAGGACTGACACTCTAACTTTCTATGATTTGAACCTCTGCTGTGAGTCCAGTTTTACATTCCGATGCTTCACTTCAGGTTCACTGTTACCCTTGGACCGTCTTATTAACGATTAAACACAGAAATTGCATTAGAATTTAATACAAAAGGCACAATGCCGACTTAAGAACAAGAGGACTGACACTCTAACTTTCTATGATTTGATCCGCTCCTGTGAGTCCAGTTTTAGATTTCGATGCTTCAATTCAGGTTTAATGTATACCTTGGACCTTCTTATTGACGATGAAACACAGAAATTGCATCCGAATTTAATACAAAAGGCACAATGCCGACTTAGGTACAAGAGGACTGACACTCCAAATTTCTATGATTTAAAAATCTCCTGTGAGTCCAGTTTTAGATTCCGATGCTTCACTTCAGGTTTACTGTATCCCTTGGACCTTCTTATTGACGATAAAACACAGAAATTGCATCCGAATTTAATACAAAAGGCACAATGCCGACTTAAGTACAAGAGGACTGACGCTCTGACTTTCTATGATATGAACCACTCCTGTGAGTCCAGTTCAAGATTCCGCTGCTTCACTTCAGTTTTACTGTATCCCTTGGACCTTATCATTGACGATGAAACACAGAAATTGCATCCGAATTTAATACAAAAGGCACAATGCCGACTTAAGTAAAAGAGGACTGACACTCTAACTTTCGATGATTTGAACGTCTCCTATGAGTCCAGTTTTAGATTCCCATGCTTTAATTCAGGTTTACTGTATACCTTGGACCTTCTTATTGAGGATGAAACACAGAAATTGCATCCGAATTTAATACAAAAGGCACAATGCCGACTTAAGTACAAGAGGACTGACACTCTAACTTTGTGTGATTTGAACCTCTCCTGTGAGTCCAGTTTTAGATTCCGATGCTTCACATCAGGTTTTCTGTATCTCTTGGACCTTCTTATTGATGATGAAACACAGAAATTACATCTGAATTCAATACAAAAGGCACAATACCGACATAAGTACATGAGGACTGACGCTCTAACTCTCTATGATTTGAACCTCTCCTGTGAGTCCAGTTTTAGATTCCGATGCTTCACGTCAGGTTTACGGTATCTCTTGGACCTTCTTATTGACGATAAACACTGAAATTGCATCCAAACTTAATACAAAAGGCACAATGCCGTTTTAAGTACAAGAGAACTGACACTCTAACTTTCTATGGTTTGAAGCTCTCTTGTGAGTCTAGTTTTAGATTCCGATGCTTCACTTCAGGTGTACTGTATCCCTTCGACCTTCTTATTGACGACCAATCACAGAAATTGCATCCGAATTTAATACAAAAGACACAATGCCGACTAAAGTACAAGAGGACTGAGACTCTAACTTTCTATGATTTGAACCACTCCTGTGAGTCCAGTTTAAGTTTCCGATGCTTCACTTCAGGTTTACTGTATCCCTTGGACCTTCTTATTGACGATGAAACACAGAAATTGCATCCAAATTTTATACAAAAGGCACAGTGCCGACTTAAGTACAAGAGGACTGACACTCTAACTTTCTAAGATTTGAACCTCTCCTGTGAATCCAGTTTTAGATTCCGATGCTTCAATTCAGATTTACTGTATCCCTTGGACCTTCTTATTGACGATAAGGCACAATGCCGACTTAAGTACAAGAGGACTGACACTCTAACTTTCTAAGATTTGATCCGCTCCTGTGAGTTCAGTTTTAGATTTCGATGCTTCACTTCAGGTTTAATGTATACCTTGGACCTTCTTATTGACGATGAAACACATTAATAGCATCCGAATTTGATACAAAAGACACAATGCCGACTTCAGTACAAGAGGATTGACACTCTAACTTTCTATGATTTGAACCTTTCCTGTGAGTCCAGTTTTAGATTCCGATGCTTCACTTCAGGTTTACTGTTTCCCTTGGATCTTCGAATTGACGATGAAACACAGAAATTGCATTCGAATTTAATACAAAAGGCACAATGCCGACTTAAGTACAAGAGAACTGACACTCTAACTTTCTATGATTTCAACCTCTCCTGTGAGTCCAGGTTTAGATTCCGTTGCTTCACTTCAGGTTTACTGTATTGCTTGGACCTTCTTATTGACGATGAATCACAGAAATTGCATCCAAATTTAATACAAAAGGCACAATGCCGACTTAAGTACAAGAGGACTGACACTCCAAATTTCTATGATTTAAAAAACTCCTGTGAGTCCAGTTTTAGATTCCGATGCTTCACTTCAGGTTTACTGTATCCCTTGGACCTTCTTATTGACGATGAAACACAGATATTGCATCCGAATTTAATACAAAAGGCACAATGCCGACTTAAGTACAAGAGGACTGACGCTCTGACTTTCTATGATTTGAACCACTCCTGTGAGTCCTGTTTAAGTTTCCGATGCTTCACTTCAGGTTTACTGTATTTGTTGGGCCTTCTTAATGACGATGAAACACAGAAATTGCATCCGAATTTAATACAAAAGGCACAATGCGGACTTAAGTACAAGAGGACTGACACTCTAACTCTCTATGATTTGAACCTCTCCTGTGAGTCCAGTTTTAGATTCCGATGCTTCACTTGAGGTTTACTGTATCCCTTGGACCTTCTTATTGATGATGAAACACTGAAATTGCATCCGAATTTATTACAAATGGCACAATGCCGACTTAAGTACAAGAGGACTGACACTCTAAGTTTCGATGATTTGAACGTCTCCTATGAGTCCAGTTTTAGATTCCGATGCTTTAATTCAGGTTTACTGTATCCCTTGGACCTTCTTATTGACGATGAAACACAGAAATTGCATCCGAAATTAATGCAAAAGGCACAATGCCGACTTAAGTACAAGAGGTCTGACACTCTAACTCTCTATGATTTGAACCCCTCCTGTGAGTCCAGTTTTAGATTCCGATGCTTCACTTCAGTTTTACTGTATCTCTTGGACCTTCTTATTGACGATGAAACACTGAAATTGCATCCAAATTTAATACAAAAGGCACAATGCCGACTTAAGTACAAGAGGACTGACACTCTAACTTTGTATGATTTGAACCTCTCCTGTGAGTCCAGGTTTAGATTCCGATGCTTCACCTCAGGTTTTCTGTATCTCTTGGACCTTCTTATTGATGATGAAACACAGAAATTACATCCGAATTCAATACAAAAGGCACAATACCGACTTAAGTACAAGAGGACTGACACTCTAACTCTCTATGATTTGAACCTCTCCTGTGAGTCCAGTTTTAGATTCCGATGCTTCACTTCAGTTTTACTGTATCTCTTGGACCTTCTTATTGACGATGAAACACTGAAATTGCATCCAAATTTAATACAAAAGGCACAATGCCGACTTAAGTACAAGAGGACTGACACTCTAACTTTGTATGATTTGAACCTCTCCTGTGAGTCCAGTTTTAGATTCCGATGCTTCACATCAGGTTTTCTGTATCTCTTGGACCTTCTTATTGATGATGAAACACAGAAATTACATCCGAATTCAATACAAAGGCACAATACCGACTTAAGTACAAGAGGACTGACACTCTAACTCTCTATGATTTGAACCTCTCCTGTGAGTCCGGTTTTGATTCCGATGCTTCACTTCCGGTTTACTATATCCCTTGGACCTTCTTATTGAGGATGAAACACAGAAATTGCACCCGAATTTAATGCAAAAGGCAAAATGCCAACTTAAGTACAAGAGGACTGACATTCTAACTTTCTATGACTTCAACCTCTCCTGTGAGTCCAGTTTTAGTTTCCGTTGCTGCACTTCAGGTTTACTGTATTGCTGGGACCTTCTTATTGACGATGAATCACAGAAATTGCATCCGAATTTAATACAAAAGGCACAATGCCAACTTAAGTACAAGAGGACTGACACTCCAAATTTCTATGATTTAAAAATCTCCTGTGAGTCCAGTTTTAGATTCCGATGCTTAACGTCAGGTTTACTGTATCCCTTGGACCTTCTTATTGACGATGAAACACAGAAATTGCATCCGAAATTAATACAAAAGGAACAAGGCCGACTTAAGTACAAGAGGACAGACACACTAACTTTCTATGATTTGAACCTCTCCTGTGAGTCCAGTTTTAGATTCCAATGCTTCACTTCAGGTTTACTGTTTCCCTTGGACCTTCTTATTGACGATGAAACACAGAAATTGCATCCAAAGGTAATTCAAAAGTCACAATACCGACTTAAGTACAATAAGTCTGACAGTCTAACTTTCGATTATTTGAACCTCTCCTGTGAGTCCAGTTTTAGATTCCGATGTTTCACTTCAGGTTTACTGTATCCCTTGGACCTTGTTATTGACGATGAAACACAGAAATTGCATCCGAATTTAATACAAAAGGCACAATGCCGACTTAAGTACAAAAGGACTGACACTCTAACTTTCTATGGTTTGAAGCTCTCCTGTGAGTCCAGTTTTAGATTCCGATGCTTAACTTCAGGTTTACTGTATCCCTTGGACCTTCTTATTGACGATCAATCACAGAAATTGCATCCGAATTTAATACAAATAGCACAATGCCGACTAAAGTACAAGAGGACTGACACTCTAACTCTCTATGATTTGAACCTCTCCTGTGAGTCCAGTTTTAGATTCCGATGCTTCACTTCAGGTTTACTGTATCCCTTGGACCTTCTTATTGACGATGAAACACAGATATTGCACCCAAATTTAAAACAAAAGGCACAACGCCGACTTAAGTACAAGAGGACTGACACTCTAACTTTCTATGATTTGAACCTCTCCTGTGAGTCCAGTTTTAGATTCCGATGCTTCAATTCAGATTTACTGTATCCCTTGGACCTTCTTATTGACGATAAGGAACAACGCCGACTTAAGTACAAGAGGACTGACACTCTAACTTTCTATGATTTGAACCTCTGCTGTGAGTCCAGTTTTAGATTCCGATGCTTCAATTCCGGTTTACTGTATCCCTTGGACTTTCTTATTGACGATCAAACACAGAAATTGCATCCGAATTTAATACAAAAGGCACAATGCCGACTTAAGTACAAGAGGACTGACACTCTCTCTGTGAATTGTACCTCTGCTGTGAGTCCAGTTTTAGATTCCGATGCTTCACTTCAGGTTCACTGTAACCCTTGGACCGTCTTATTAACGATTAAACACAGAAATTGCATTAGAATTTAATACAAAAGGCACAATGCCGACTTAAGAACAAGAGGACTGACACTCTAACTTTCTATGATTTGATCCGCTCCTGTGAGTCCAGTTTTAGATTTCGATGCTTCACTTCAGGTTTAATGTATACCTTGGACCTTCTTATTGACGATGAAACACAGAAATTGCATCCGAATTTAATACAAAAGACACAATGCCGACTTCAGTACAAGAGGACTGACACTCTAACTTTCTATGATTTGAACCTCTCCTGTGAGTCCAGTTTTAGATTCCGATGCTTCACTTCAGGTTTACTGTTTCCCTTGGACCTTCGTATTGACGATGAAACACAGAAATTGCATTCGAATTTAATACAAAAGGCACAATGCCGACTTAAGTACAAGAGGACTAACACTCTAACTTTCTATGAATTGAATACTCTCCTGTGAGTCCAGTTTTAGATTCCGATGCTTCACTTCAGGTTTACTGAATCCCTTGGACCTTCTTATTGACGATGAATTGCAGAAATTGCATCCGAATTTAATACACAAGGCACAATGCCGACTTAAGTACAAGAGGACTGACACCAAAAATTTCTATGATTTAAAAATCTCCTGTGAGTCCAATTTTAGATTCCGATGCTTCACTTCAGGTTTACTGTATCCCTTGGACCTTCTTATTGACGATGAAACACAGAAATTGCATCCGAATTTAATACAAAAGGCACAATGCCGACTTAAGTACAAGAGGACTGACACTCCAAATTTCTATGATTTAAAAATCTCCTGTGAGTCCAGTTTTAGATTCCGATGCTTCACTTCAGGTTTACTGTATCCCTTGGACCTTCTTATTGACGATGAAACACTGAAATTGCATCCGAATTTAATACAAAAGGCACAATGCCGACTAAAGTACAAGAGGACTGACGCTCTGACTTTCTATGATTTGAACCACTCCTGTGAGTCCTGTTTAAGGTTCCGATGCTTCACTTCAGGTTCACTGTATTTGTTGGGCCTTCTTAATGTCGATGAAACACAGAAATTGCATCCGAATTTAATACAAAAGGCACAGTGCGGGCTTAAGTACAAGAGGACTGACACTCTAACTCTCTATGATTTGAACCTCTCCTGTGAGTCCAGTTTTAGATTCCGATGCGTCACTTCAGGTTTACTGTATCCCTTGGACCTTCTTATTGACGATGAAACACAGAAATTGCATCCGAATTTAATACAAAAGGCACAATGCCGACTTAAGTAGAAGAGGACTGACACTCTAACTTTCGATGATTTGAACGTCTCCTATGAGTCCAGTTCTAGATTCCGATGCTTTAATTCAGGTTTACTGTATACATTGGACCTTCTTATTGACGATGAAACACAGAAATTGCATCCGAAATTAATACAAAAGGCACCATGCCCACTTAAGTACAAGAGGACTGACACTCTAACTTTCTATGATTTGAGCCCCTCCTGTGAGTCCAGTTTTAGATTCCGATGCTACACTTCAGGTTTACTGTTTCCCTGGGACCTTCGTATTGACGATGAAACACAGAAATTGCATTCGAATTTAATACCAAAGGCACAATGCCGACTTAAGTACAAGAGGACTGACACTCTCTCTGTGATTTGTACCTCTGCTGTGAGTCCAGTTTTAGATTCCGATGCTTCACTTCAGGTTCACTGTAAACCTTGGACCGTCTTATTAACGATGAAACACAGAAATTGCATTAGAATTTAATACAAAAGGCACAATGCCGACATAAGAACAAGAGGACTGACACTCTAACTTTCTATGATTTGATCCGCTCCTGTGAGTCCAGTTTTAGATTTCGATGCTTCACTTAAGGTTTAATGTATACCTTGGACCTTCTTATTGACGATGAAACACAGAAATTGCATCCGAATTTAATACAAAAGACACAATGCCTACTTCAGTACAAGAGGACTTACACTCTAACTTTCTATGAATTGAATACCCTCCTGTGAGTCCAGTTTTAGATTCCGATGCTTCACTTCAGGTTTACTGAATCCCTTGGACCTTCTTATTGGCGATGAAACACAGAAATTGCACCCGAATTTAATGCAAAAGGCACAATGCCAACATAAGTACAAGAGGACTGACACTCGAATTTTCTATGATTTCAACCTCTCCTGTGAGTCCAGTTTTAGATTCCGTTGCTTCACATCCGGTTTACTGTATTGCTTGGACCTTCTTATTGACGATGAATCACAGAAATTGCATCCAAATTTATTACAAAAGGCACAATGCCGACTTAAGTACAAGAGGACTGACACTCCAAATTTCTATGATTTAAAAATCTCCTGTGAGTCCAGTTTTAGATTCCGATGCTTCACTTCAGGTTTACTGTATCCCTTGGACGTTCTTATTGACGATGAAACACAGAAATTGCATCCGAATTGAATACAAAAGGCACAATGCCGACTTAAGTACAAGAGGACTGACGCTCTGACTTTCTATGATTTGAACCACTCCTGTGAGTCCTGTTTAAGGTTCCGATGCTTCACTTCAGGTTTACTGTATTTGTTGGGCATTCTTAATGACGATGAAACACAGAAATTGCATCCGAATTTAATACAAAAGGCACAATGCGGACTTAAGTACAAGAGAACTGAAACTCTAACTCTCTATGATTTGAACCTCTCCTGTGAGTCCAGTTTTAGATTCCGATGCTTCACTTCAGGTTTACTGTATCCCTTGGACCTTCTTATTGACGATGAAACACAGAAATTGCATCCGAATTTAATACAAAAGGCACAATGCCGACTTAAGTACAAGAGGACTGACACTCTAAATTTCGATGATTTGAACGTCTCCTATGAGTCCAGTTTTAGATTCTGATGCTTTAATTCAGGTTTACTGTATCCCTTGGACCTTCTTATTGACGATGAAACACAGAAATTGCATCCGAAATTAATACAAAATTCACAATGCCCACTTAAGTACAAGAGGACTGACACTCTCTCTGTGATTTGAACCTCTGCTGTGAGTCCAGTTTTAGATTCCGATGCTTCACTTCAGGTTCACTGTAACCCTTGGACCGTCTTATTAACGATGAATCACAGAAATTGCATTGGAATTTAATACAGAAGGCACAATGCCGACTTAAGAACAAGAGGACTGACACTCTAACTTTCTATGATTTGAACCGCTCCTGTGAGTCCAGTTTTAGATTCCGATGCTTCACTTCATGTTTAATGTATACCTTGGACCATCTTATTGACGATGAAACACAGAAATTGCATCCGAATTTAATACAAAAGACACAATGATGACTTCAGTACAAGAGGACTGACACTCTAACTTTCTATGATTTGAACCCCTCCTGTGAGTCCAGTTTTCGATTCCGATGCTTTAATTCAGGTTTACAGTTTCCCTTGGACCTTCGTATTGACGATGAAACACAGAAATTGCATTCGAATTTAATACAAAAGGCACAATGCCAACTTAAGTACAAGAGGACTGACACTCTAACTTTCTATGAATTGAATACTCTCCTGTTAGTCCAGTTTTAGATTCCGATGCTTCACT
This sequence comes from Schistocerca serialis cubense, assembly GCF_023864345.2. Lineage (NCBI taxonomy): Eukaryota > Metazoa > Arthropoda > Insecta > Orthoptera > Acrididae > Schistocerca > Schistocerca serialis. The sequence continues at coordinate 88,558,268 of NC_064645.1, forward strand.
TCAGGTTTACTGAATCCCTTGGACCTTCTTATTGACGATGAAACACAGAAATTGCACCCGAATTTAATGCAAAATGCACAATGCCAACTTAAGTACAAGAGGACTGACACTCTAACTTTCTATGAATTGAATACTCGCCTGTTAGTCCAGTTTTAGATTCCGTTGCTTCACTTCAGGTTTACTGTATCCCTTGGACCTTCTTATTGACGATTAAACACAGAAATTGCATCCGAATTTAATACAAAAGGCACAATGCCGACTTAAGTACAAGAGGGCTGACACTCTAACTTTCGATGATTTGAACGTCTCCTATGAGTCCAGTTTTAAATTCCGATGCTTCCCTTCAGGTTTACTGTATCCCTTGGACCTTCTTCTTGACGATGAAACACAGAAATTGCATCCAAATTTAATACAAAAGGCACAATGCCGACTTAAGTTCAAGAGGACTGACACTCTAAATTTCTATGATTTGAACCTCTCCTGTGAGTCCAGTTTTAGATTCCGATGCTTCAATTCAGATTTACTGTATCCCTTGGACCTTCTTATTGACGATAAGGCATAATGCCGACTTAAGTACAAGAGGACTGACACTCTAACTTTCTATGATTTGAACCTCTGCTGTGAGTCCAGTTTTATATTCCGATGCTTCATATCCGGTTTACTGTATCCCTTGGACTTTCTTATTGACGATCAAACACAGAAATTGCATCCCAATTTATTACAAAAGGCCCAATGCCGACTTAAGTACAAGAGGACTGACACTCTCTCTGTGATTTGAACCTCTGCTGTGAGTCCAGTTTTAGATTCCGATGCTTCACTTCAGGTTCACTGTAACCCTTGGACCGTCTTATTAACGATGAAACACAGAAATTGCATTAGAATTTAATACAAAAGGCACAATGCCGACTTAAGAACAAGAGGACTGACACTCTAACTTTCTAAGATTTGAACCGCTCCTGTGAGTCCAGTTTTAGATTCCGATGGTTCACTTCAGGTTTAATGTATACCTTGGACCTCCCTATTCACGATGAAACACAGAAATTGCATCCGAATTTAATACAAAAGACACAATGCCTACTTCAGTACAAGTGGACTGACACACTAACTCTCTATGATTTGAACCTCTCCTTTGAGTCCAGTTTTAGATTCCGATGCTTCACTTCAGGTTTACTGTATCTCTTGGACCTCCTTATTGACGATGAAACACTGAAATTACATCCAAATTTAATACAAAAGGCACAATGCTGACTTAAGTACAAGAGGACTGACACTCTAACTTTCTATGGTTTGAAGCTCTCCTGTGAGTCCAGTTTTAGATTCCTATGCTTCACTTCAGGTTACTGTATAACTTGGACCTTCTTATTGACGATGAAACACAGAAATTGCATCCAAATTTAATACAAAAGGCACAATGCCGACTTAAGTACAAGAGGACTGACACTTTAACTTTCTATGATTTGAACCTCTCCTGTGAGTCCAGTATTAGATTCCGATGCTTCAACTCAGATTTACTGTATCCCTTGGACCTTCTTATTGACGATAAGGCACAATGCCGACTTAAGTACAAGAGGACTGACACTCCAACTTTCTATGATTTAAAATTCTCCTGTGAGTCCAGTTTTAGATTCCGATGCTTCACTTCAGGTTTACTGTATTCCTTGGACTTTCTTATTGACGATGAAACACAGAAATTTCATCCGAATTTAATACAAAAGGCACAATGCCGACTTAAGTACAAGAGGACTGACGCTCTAACTTTCTATGATTTGAACCATTCCTGTGAGTCCTGTTTAAGATTCCGATGCTTCACTTCAGGTTTACTGTATTTCTTGGGCCTTCTTAATGACGATGAAACACAGAAATTGCATCCGAATCTAATACAAAAGGCACAATGCCGACTTAAGTACAAGAGGACTGACACTCTAACTCTCTATGATTTGAACCTCTCCTGTGAGTCCAGTTTTAGATTCCGATGCTTCCCTTCAGGATTACTGTATCCCTTGGACCTTCTTATTGACGATGAAACACAGAAATTGCATCCGAATTTAATACAAAAGGCACAATGCCGACTTAAGTACAAGAGGACTGACACTCTAACTTTCCATGTTTTGAACGTCTCCTATGAGTCCAGTTTTAGATTCCGATGCTTTAATTCAGGTTTACTGTATACCTTGGACCTTCTCATTGACGATGAAACACAGAAATTGCATCCGAATTTAATACAAAAGGCACAATGCCGACTTAAGTACAAGAGGACAGACACACTAATTTTCTTTGATTTGAACATCTCCTGTGAGTCCAGTTTTAGATTCCAATGCTTCACTTCAGGTTTACTGTATCCCTTGGACCTTCTTATTGACGATGAAACACAGAAATTGCATCCAAATTTAATACAGAAGGCACAATGCCGACTTAAGTACAAGAGGTCTGACAGTCTAACTTTCGATTATTTGAACCTCTCCTGTGAGTCCAGTTTTAGATTCCGATGCTTCACTTCAGGTTTACTGTATCCCTTGGACCTTCTTATTGAGGATGAAACACAGAAATTGCATCCGAATGTAATACAAAGGGCACAATGCCGACTTAAGTACAAGAGGACTGACACTCTAACTTTCTATGATTTGAACCTCTCCTGTGAGACCAGTTTTAGATTCCGATGCTTCACATCAGGTTTTCTGTATCTCTTGGACCTTCTTATTGATGATGAAACACAGATATTACATCGGAATTCAATACAAAAGGCACAATACCGACTTAAGTACAAGAGGACTGACACTCTAACTCTCTATGAATTGAACCTCCCCTGTCAGTCCAGTTTTAGATTCCGATGCTTCACTTCAGGTTTACTGTATCTCTTGGACCTACTTATTGACGATGAAACACTGAAATTGCATCCATACTTAATACAAAAGGCACAGTGCCGCCTTAAGTACAAGAGGACTGACACTCTAACTTTCTATGGTTTGAACCTCTCCTGTGAGTCCAGTTTTAGATTCCGATGCTTCACTTCAGGTTTACTGTATCCCTTGGACTATCTTATTGACGATCAATCACATAAATTGCATCCGAATTTAATACAAAAGGCACAATGCCGACTAAAGTACAAGAGGACTGAGACTCTATCTTTCTATGATTTGAACCACTCCTGTGAGTCCAGTTTAAGATTCCGCTGCCTCACTTCAGGTTTACTGTATCCCTTGGACCTTCTTATTGACGATGAAACACAGAAATTGCATCCAAATTTAATACAAAAGGCACAATGCCGACATAAGTACAAGAGGACGGACACTCCACCTTCCTATGGTTTGAACCTCTCCTGTGAGTCCTGTTTTTGATTCCGATGCTTCAATTCAGATTTACTGTATCCCTTGGACCTTCTTATTGACGATAAGGCACAATGCCGACTTAAGTACAAGGGGACTGACTCTCTAACTTTGATGATTTGAACCTCTGCTGTGAGTCCAGCTTTAGATTCCGATGCTTCACTTCCGGTTTACTGTATCCCTTGGACTTTCTTATTGACGATCAAACACAGAAATTGCATCCTAATTTAATATAAAAGGCACAATGCCGACTAAAGTACAAGAGGATTGACACTCTCTCTGTGATTTGAACCTCTGCTGTGAGTCCAGTTTTAGATTCCGATGCTTCACTTCAGGTTCACTGTAACCCTCGGACCGTCTTATTAACGATGAAACACATAAATTGCATTAGAATTTAATACAAAAGGCACAATGCCGACTTAAGAACAAGAGGACTGACACTCTAACTTTCTATGATTTGAACCGCTCCTGTGAGTCCAGTTTTAGATTCCGATGCTTCACTTCAGGTTTACTGTTTCCCTTGGACCTTCGTATTGACGATGAAACACAGAAATTGCATTCGAACTTAATACAAAAGGCACAATGCCGACTTAAGTACAAGAGGACTGACACTCTAACTTTCTATGAAGTGAATACTCTCCCGTGAGTCCAGTTTTAGATTCCGATGCTTCACTTCGGGTTTACTGAATCCCTTGGACCTTCTTATTGAAGATGAAACACAGAAATTGCACCCGAATTTAATGCAAAATGCACAATGCCAACATAAGTACAAGAGGACTGACACTCTAACTTTATATGATTTGAACCACTCCTGTGAGTCCAGTTTTAGATTCCGATACTCCACTTCAGGTTTACTGTCTCCCATGGACCTTCTTATTGACGATGAAACACAGAAATTGCATCCGAATTTAATACAAAAGGCACAATGCCGACTTGAGTACAAGGGGACTGACCCTACAGTTTTCTATGATTAGAACCTCTCCTGTGAGTCCAGTTTTAGTTTCCGATGCTTCACTTCAGGTTTACTGTATCATTTGGACCTTCTTAATGACGATGAAACACAGAAATTGCATCCGAATTTAATACAATAGGCACAATGCCGACTTAAGTACAAGAGGACTGTGACTCTAACTTTCTATGATTTGAACCACTCCTGTGAGTCCAGTTTTTGATTCCGATGCTTCAATTCAGATTTACTGTATCCCTTGGACCTTCTTATAGACGATAAGGCACAATGCCGACTTAAGTACAAGAGGACTGACACTCTAACTTTCTATGATTTAAACCTCTCCTGTGAGTCCAGTTTTAGATTCCGATGCTTCAATTCAGATTTACTGTATCCTTTGGACCTTCTTATTGACGATAAGGCACAATGCCGACTTAAGTACAAGAGGACTGACACTCTAACTTTCTATGATTTTAACCTCTCCTGTGAGTCCAGTTTTAGATTCCGATGCTTCAATTCAGATTTACTGTATCCTTTGGACCTTCTTATTGACGATAAGGCACAATGCCGACTTAAGTACAATAGGACTGACACTCTAACTTTCTATGATTTGAACCTCTGCTGTGAGTCCAGTTTTAGATTCCGATGCTTCACTTCCGGTTTACTGTATCCTTTGGACTTTCTTATTGACGATGAAACACAGAAATTGCATCCGAATTTAATACAAAAGGCACAATGCCGACTTAAGAACAAGAAGACTGACACTCTAATTTTCTATGATTTGAACCTCTCCTGTGAGTCCAGTTTCAGATTCCGAAGCTTCACTTCAGGTTTAATGTATACCTTGGACCTTCTTATTGACGATGAAACACAGAAATTGCATCCGAATTTAATACAAAAGACACAATGCAGACTTCAGTACAAGAGGACTGACACTCTAACTTTCTATGATTTGAACCTCTCCTGTGAGTCCAGTTTCAGATTCCGATGCTTCACTTCAGGTTTACTGTTTCCCTTGGACCTTCGTATTGACGATGAAACACAGAAATTGCATTCGAATTTAATACAAAAGGCACAATGCCGACTTAAGTACTAGAGGACTGACACTCTAACTTTCTATGAATTGAATACTCTCCTGTGAGTCCAGTTTTAGATTCCGATGCTTCACTTCAGGTTTACTGAATCCCTTGGACCTTCTTATTGACGATGAAACACAGAAATTGCACCCGAATTTAATGCAAAGGGCACAATGCCAACTTCAGTACAAGTGGACTGACACTCTAAATTTATATGATTTGAACCACTCCAGTGAGTCTAGTTTTAGATTCCAAATACTCCACTTCAGGTTTACTGTCTCCCATGGACCTTCTTATTGACGATGAAACACAGAAATTGCAACCGAATTTAATACAAAAGGCACAATGCCGACTTAAGTACAAGGGGACTGACCCTACAGTTTTCTATGATTAGAACATCTCCTGTGAGTCGAGTTTTAGTGTCCGATGCTTCACTTCAGGGTTACTGTATCATTTGAACCTTCTTAGTGACCATGAAACACAGAAATTGCATCCGAATTTAATACAAAAGGCACAATGCCGACTTAAGTACTAGAGGACTGACACTCTAAGTTTCTATGAATTCAACCTCTCCTGTGAGTCCAGTTTTAGATTCCGTTGCTTCACTTCAGGTTTACTGTATTCCTTGGACCTTCTTATTGACGATGAATCACAGAAATTGCATCCGAATTAAATACAAAAGGCACAATGCCGACTTAAGTACAAGAGGACTGACACTCCAACTTTCTATGATTTAAAAATCTCCTGTGAGTCCAGTTTTAGATTCCGATGCTACACTTCAGGTTTACTGTATCCCTTGGACCTTCTTATTGGCGATGAAACACAGAAATTGCATCCGAATTTAATACAAAATGCACAATGCCGACTTATGAACAAGACGACTGATGCTCTAACTTTCTATGATTTGAACCACTCCTGTTAGTCCTGTTTAAGATTCCGATGCTTCACTTAAGGTTTACTGTATTTCTTGGGCCTTCTTAATGACGATGAAACACAGAAATTGCATCCGAATTTAGTACAAAAGGCACAATGCCGACTTAAGTACAAGAGGACTGACACTCTATCTCTCTATGATTTAAACCTCGCCTGTGAGTCCAGTTTTAGATTCCGATGCTTCACTTCGGGTTTACTGAATCCCTTGGACCTTCTTATTGACGATGAAACACAGAAATTGCACCGGAATTTAATGCAAAATGCACAATGCCAAATTAAGTACAAGAGGACTGACACTCTAACTTTATATGATTTGAACCACTCCTGTGAGTCCAGTTTTAGATTTCGATACTCCACTTCAGGCTTACTGTCTCCCATGGACCTTCTTATTGACGATGAAACACAGAAATTGCATCCGAATTTAATACAAAAGGCACAATGCCGACTTGAGTACAAGGGGACTGACCCTACAGTTTTCTATGATTAGAACCTCTCCTGTGAGTCCAGTTTTAGTTTCCGATGCTTCACTTCAGGTAAACTGTATCATTTGGACCTTCTTAATGACGATGAAGCACAGAAATTGCATCCGAATTTAATACAAAATGCACAATGCCGACTTAAGCACAAGAGGACTGACGCTCTAACTTTCTATGATTTGAACCACTCCAGTTAGTCCTGTTTAAGATTCCGATGCTTCACTTCAGGTTTACTGTATCCCTTGGACCTTCTTATTGACGATGAATCACAGAAATTGCATCCGAATTTAATACAAAAGGCACAATGCCGACTTAAGTACAAGAGGACTGAGACTCTAACTTTCTATGATTTGAACCACTCCTGTGAGTCCAGTTTAAGATTCCGCTGCTTCACGTCAGGTTTACTGTATCCCTTGGACCTTCTTATTGACGATGAAACACAGAAATTGCATCCAAATTTAATACAAAATCACAATGCCGACTTAAGTACAAGAGGACCGACACCCTAACTTTCTATGATTTGAACCTCTCCTGTGAGTCCAGTTTTAGATTCCGATGCTTCAATTCAGATTGACTGTATCCCTTGGACCTTCTTATTGACGATAAGGCACAATGCCGACTTAAGTATAAGCGCACTGACATTCTAACTTTCTATGTTTTGAACCTCTGCTGTGAGTCCAGTTTTAGATTCCGATGCTTCACTTCCGGTTTACTGTACCCCTTGGACTTTCTTATTGACGATCAAACACAGAAATTGCATCCGAATTTAATACAAAAGGCACAATGCCGACTTCAGTACAAGAGGACTGACACTCTCACTGTGATTTGAACCTCTGCTGTGAGTCCAGTTTTAGATTCCGATGCTTCACTTCAGGTTCACTGTAACCCTTGGACCGTCTTATTAACGATGATACATAGAAATTGCATTAGAATTTAATACAAAAGGCACAATGCCGACTTAAGTACAAGAGGACTGACACTCTAACTTTCTATGATTTGAACCGCTCCTGTGAGTCCAGTTTTAGATTCCGATGCTTCACTTCAGGTTTAATGTATACCTTGGACCTTCCTATTGACGATGAAACACAGAAATTGCACCCGAATTTAATACAAAAGGCACAATGCCGACTTCAGTACAAGTGGACTGACACACTAACACTCTATGATTTGAACCTCTCCTGTGAGTCCAGTTCTAGATTCCGATGCTTCACTTCAGGTTTACTGTATCCCTTGGACCTTCTTATTGACGATGAATCACAGAAATTGCATCCGAATTTAATACAAAAGGCACAATGCCGACTTAAGTACAAGAGGACTGACACTCTAACTTTCTATGATTTGAACCTCTCCTGTGAGTCCAGTTTTAGATTCCGATGCTTCAATTCAGATTTACTGTATCCTTTGGACCTTCTTATTGACGATAAGGCACAATGCCGACTTAAGTACAGGACGACTGACCCTCTAACTTTCTATGATTTGAATTTCTGCTGTGAGTCCAGTTTTAGATTCCGATGCTTCACTTCCGGTTTACTGTATCCCTTGGACTTTCTTATTGACGATCAAACACAGAAATTGCATCCGAATTTAATACAAAAGGCACAATGCCGACTTAAGTACAAGAGGACTGACACTCCCTCTGTGATTTGAACCTCTGCTGTGAGTCCAGTTTTAGTTTCCGATGCTTCACTTCAGGTTCACTGTAACCCTTGGACCGTCTTATTAACGATGAAACACAGAAATTGCATTAGAATTTAATACAAAAGGCACAATGCCGACTTAAGAACAAGAAGACTGACACTCTAATTTTCTATGATTTGAACCTCTCCTGTGAGTCCAGTTTCAGATTCCGATGCTTTACTTCAGGTTTAATGTATACCTTGGACCTTCTTATTGACGATGAAACACAGAAATTGCATCCGAATTTAATACAAAAGACACAATGCCGACTTCAGTACCAGAGGACTGACACTCTAACTTTCTATGATTTGAACCTCTCCTGTGAGTCCAGTTTCAGATTCCGATGCTTCACTTCAGGTTTACTGTTTCCCTTGGACCTTCGTATTGACGATGAAACACAGAAATTGCATTCGAATTTAATACAAAAGGCACAATGCCGACTTAAGTACTAGAGGACTGACACTCTAACTTTCTATGAATTGAATACTCTCCTGTGAGTCCAGTTTTAGATTCCGATGCTTCACTTCAGGTTTACTGAATCCCTTGGACCTTCTTATTGACGATGAAACACAGAGATGGCACCCGAATTTAATGCAAAGGGCACAATGCCAACTTAAGTACAAGAGGACTGACACTCTAACTTTATATGATTTGAACCACTCCTGTGAGTCTAGTTTTAGATTCCGATACTCCACTTCAGGTTTACTGTCTCCCATGGACCTTCTTATTGACGATGAAACACAGAAATTGCATCCGAATTTAGTACAAAAGGCACAATGCCGACTTAAGTACAAGGGGACTGACCCTACAGTTTTCTATGATTAGAACCTCTCCTGTGAGTCCAGTTTTAGTGTCCGATGCTTCACTTCAGGGTTACTGTATCACTTGAACCTTCTTAGTGACGATAAAACACAGAAATTGCATCCGAATTTAATACAAAAGGCGCAATGCCGACATTAGTACTAGAGGACTGACACTCTAAGTTTCTATGATTTCAACCTCTCCTGTGAGTCCAGTTTTAGATTCCGTTGCTTCACTTCAGGTTTACTGTATTCCTTGGACCTTCTTATTGACGATGAATCACAGAAATTGCATTCGAATTTAATACAAAAGGCACAATGCCGAGTTAAGTACAATAGGACTGACACTCCAACTTTCTATGATTTAAAAATCTCCTGTGAGTCCAGTTTTAGATTCCGATGCTACACTTCAGGTTTACTGTATCCCTTGGACCTTCTTATTGACGATGAAACACAGAAATTTCATCCGAATTTAATACAAAATGCACAATGCCGACTTAAGTACAAGAGGACTGATGCTCTAACTTTCTATGATTTGAACCACTCCTGTTAGTCCTGTTTAAGATTCCGAAGCTTCACTTAAGGTTTACTGTATTTCTTGGGCCTTCTTAATGACGATGAAACACAGAAATTGCATCCGAATTTAGTACAAAAGGCACAATGCCGACTTAAGTACAAGAGGACTGACACTCTATCTCTCTATGATTTAAACCTCGCCTGTGAGTCCAGTTTTAGATTCCGATGCTTCACTTCAGGTTTACTGTATCCCTTGGACCTTCTTATTGACGATGAAACACAGAAATTGCATCCGAATTTAATACAAACGGAACAATGCCGACTTAAGTACAAGAGGACTGACACTCTAACTTTCGATGATTTGAACGTCTCCTATGAGTCCAGTTTTAGATTCCGATGCTTTAATTCAGGTTTACTGTATACCTTGGACCTTCTTATTGACGATGAAACACAGAAATTGCATCCGAATTTAATACAAAAAAAAACAATAACGACTTAAGTACAAGAGGACTGTCACTCTAACTCTCTATGATTTGAACCTCTCCTGTGAGTCCAGTTTTAGATTACGATGCTTCACTTCAGGTTTACTGTATCTCTTGGACCTTCTTATTGACGATGAAACACAGAAATTGCATCCAAATTTAATACAAAAGGCACAATGCCGACTTAAGTACAAGAGGACCGACACTCTAACTTTCTATGATTTGAACCTCTGCTGTGAGTCCAGTTTTATATTCCGATGCTTCATATCCGGTTTACTGTATCCCTTGGACTTTCTTATTGACGATCAAACACAGAAATTGCATCCGAATTTATTACAAAAGGCACAATGCCGACTTAAGTACAAGAGGACTGACACTCTAACTTTCTATGAATTGAATACTCTCCTGTTAGTCCAGTTTTAGATTCCGATGCTTCACTTCAGGTTTGCTGAATCCCTTGGACCTTCTTATTGACGATGAAACACAGAAATTGCACCCGAATTTAATGCAAAATGCACAATGAAAACTTAAGTACAAGAGGACTGACACTCTAACTTTCTATGAATTGAATACTCTCCTGTTAGTCCAGTTTTAGATTCCGTTGCTTCACTTCAGGTTTACTGTATCCCTTGGACCTTCTTATTGACGATTAAACACAGAAATTGCATCCGAATTTAATACAAAAGGCACAATGCCGACTTAAGTACAAGAGGGCTGACACTCTAACTTTCGATGATTTGAACGTCTCCTATGAGTCCAGTTTTAAATTCCGATGCTTCCATCCGGTTTACTGTATCCCTTGGACCTTCTTCTTGACGATGAAACACAGAAATTGCATCCAAATTTAATACAAAAGGCACAATGCCGACTTAAGTTCAAGAGGACTGACACTCTAAATTTCTATGATTTGAACCTCTCCTGTGAGTCCAGTTTTAGATTCCGATGCTTCAATTCAGATTTACTGTATCCCTTGGACCTTCTTATTGACGATAAGGCATAATGCCGACTTAAGTACAAGAGGACTGACACTCTAACTTTCTATGATTTGAACCTCTGCTGTGAGTCCAGTTTTATATTCCGATGCTTCATATCCGGTTTACTGTATCCCTTGGACTTTCTTATTGACGATCAAACACAGAAATTGCATCCGAATTTATTACAAAAGGCACAATGCCGACTTAAGTACAAGAGGACTGACACTCTCTCTGTGATTTGAACCTCTGCTGTGAGTCCAGTTTTAGATTCCGATGCTTCACTTCAGGTTCACTGTAACCCTTGGACCGTCTTATTAACGATGAAACACAGAAATTGCATTAGAATTTAATACAAAAGGCACAATGCCGACTTAAGAACAATAGGACTGACACTCCAACTTTCTATGATTTAAAAATCTCCTGTGAGTCCAGTTTTAGATTCCGATGCTACACTTCAGGTTTACTGTATCCCTTGGACCTTCTTATTGACGATGAAACACAGAAATTTCATCCGAATTTAATACAAAATGCACAATGCCGACTTAAGTACAAGAGGACTGATGCTCTAACTTTCTATGATTTGAACCACTCCTGTTAGTCCTGTTTAAGATTCCGAAGCTTCACTTAAGGTTTACTGTATTTCTTGGGCCTTCTTAATGACGATGAAACACAGAAATTGCATCCGAATTTAGTACAAAAGGCACAATGCCGACTTAAGTACAAGAGGACTGACACTCTATCTCTCTATGATTTAAACCTCGCCTGTGAGTCCAGTTTTAGATTCCGATGCTTCACTTCAGGTTTACTGTATCCCTTGGACCTTCTTATTGACGATGAAACACAGAAATTGCATCCGAATTTAATACAAACGGAACAATGCCGACTTAAGTACAAGAGGACTGACACTCTAACTTTCGATGATTTGAACGTCTCCTATGAGTCCAGTTTTAGATTCCGATGCTTTAATTCAGGTTTACTGTATACCTTGGACCTTCTTATTGACGATGAAACACAGAAATTGCATCCGAATTTAATACAAAAAAAAACAATAACGACTTAAGTACAAGAGGACTGTCACTCTAACTCTCTATGATTTGAACCTCTCCTGTGAGTCCAGTTTTAGATTACGATGCTTCACTTCAGGTTTACTGTATCTCTTGGACCTTCTTATTGACGATGAAACACAGAAATTGCATCCAAATTTAATACAAAAGGCACAATGCCGACTTAAGTACAAGAGGACCGACACTCTAACTTTCTATGATTTGAACCTCTGCTGTGAGTCCAGTTTTATATTCCGATGCTTCATATCCGGTTTACTGTATCCCTTGGACTTTCTTATTGACGATCAAACACAGAAATTGCATCCGAATTTATTACAAAAGGCACAATGCCGACTTAAGTACAAGAGGACTGACACTCTAACTTTCTATGAATTGAATACTCTCCTGTTAGTCCAGTTTTAGATTCCGATGCTTCACTTCAGGTTTGCTGAATCCCTTGGACCTTCTTATTGACGATGAAACACAGAAATTGCACCCGAATTTAATGCAAAATGCACAATGAAAACTTAAGTACAAGAGGACTGACACTCTAACTTTCTATGAATTGAATACTCTCCTGTTAGTCCAGTTTTAGATTCCGTTGCTTCACTTCAGGTTTACTGTATCCCTTGGACCTTCTTATTGACGATTAAACACAGAAATTGCATCCGAATTTAATACAAAAGGCACAATGCCGACTTAAGTACAAGAGGGCTGACACTCTAACTTTCGATGATTTGAACGTCTCCTATGAGTCCAGTTTTAAATTCCGATGCTTCCATCCGGTTTACTGTATCCCTTGGACCTTCTTCTTGACGATGAAACACAGAAATTGCATCCAAATTTAATACAAAAGGCACAATGCCGACTTAAGTTCAAGAGGACTGACACTCTAAATTTCTATGATTTGAACCTCTCCTGTGAGTCCAGTTTTAGATTCCGATGCTTCAATTCAGATTTACTGTATCCCTTGGACCTTCTTATTGACGATAAGGCATAATGCCGACTTAAGTACAAGAGGACTGACACTCTAACTTTCTATGATTTGAACCTCTGCTGTGAGTCCAGTTTTATATTCCGATGCTTCATATCCGGTTTACTGTATCCCTTGGACTTTCTTATTGACGATCAAACACAGAAATTGCATCCGAATTTATTACAAAAGGCACAATGCCGACTTAAGTACAAGAGGACTGACACTCTCTCTGTGATTTGAACCTCTGCTGTGAGTCCAGTTTTAGATTCCGATGCTTCACTTCAGGTTCACTGTAACCCTTGGACCGTCTTATTAACGATGAAACACAGAAATTGCATTAGAATTTAATACAAAAGGCACAATGCCGACTTAAGAACAAGAGGACTGACACTCTAACTTTCTATGATTTGAACCGCTCCTGTGAGTCCAGTTTTAGATTCCGATGGTTCACTTCAGGTTTAATGTATACCTTGGACCTCCCTATTCACGATGAAACACAGAAATTGCATCCGAATTTAATACAAAAGATACAATGCCTACTTCAGTACAAGTGGACTGACACACTAACTCTCTATGATTTGAACCTCTCCTTTGAGTCCAGTTTTAGATTCCGATGCTTCACTTCAGGTTTACTGTATCTCTTGGACCTCCTTATTGACGATGAAACACAGAAATTGCATCCAAATTTAATACAAAAGGCACAATGCTGACTTAAGTACAAGAGGACTGACACTCTAACTTTCTATGGTTTGAAGCTCTCCTGTGAGTCCAGTTTTAGATTCCGATGCTTCACTTCAGGTTTACTGTATCCCTTGGACCTTCTTATTGACGATGAATCACAGAAATTGCATCCGAATTTAATACAAAAGGCACAATGCCGACTTAAGTACAAGATGACTGAGACTCTAACTTTCTATGATTTGAACCACTCCTGTGAGTCCAGTTTAAGATTCCGCTGCTTCACTTCAGGTTACTGTATAACTTGGACCTTCTTATTGACGATGAAACACAGAAATTGCATCCAAATTTAATACAAAAGGCACAATGCCGACTTAAGTACAAGAGGACTGACACTTTAACTTTCTATGATTTGAACCTCTCCTGTGAGTCCAGTATTAGATTCCGATGCTTCAACTCAGATTTACTGTATCCCTTGGACCTTCTTATTGACGATAAGGCACAATGCCGACTTAAGTACAAGAGGACCGACAGACCAACTTTCTATGATTTAAAATTCTCCTGTGAGTCCAGTTTTAGATTCCGATGCTTCACTTCAGGTTTACTGTATTCCTTGGACTTTCTTATTGACGATGAAACACAGAAATTTCATCCGAATTTAATACAAAAGGCACAATGCCGACTTAAGTGCAAGAGGACTGACGCTCTAACTTTCTATGATTTGAACCACTCCTGTGAGTCCTGTTTAAGATTCCGATGCTTCACTTCAGGTTTACTGTATTTCTTGGGCCTTCTTAATGACGATGAAACACAGAAATTGCATCCGAATCTAGTACAAAAGGCACAATGCCGACTTAAGTACAAGAGGACTGACACTCTAACTCTCTATGATTTGAACCTCTCCTGTGAGTCCAGTTTTAGATTCCGATGCTTCCCTTCAGGTTTACTGTATCCCTTGGACCTTCTTATTGACGATGAAACACAGAAATTGCATCCGAATTTAATACAAAAGGCACAATGCCGACTTAAGTACAAGAGGACTGACACTCTAACTTTCCATGTTTTGAACGTCTCCTATGAGTCCAGTTTTAGATTCCGATGCTTTAATTCAGGTTTACTGTATACCTTGGACCTTCTCATTGACGATGAAACACAGAAATTGCATCCGAATTTAATACAAAAGGCACAATGCCGACTTAAGTACAAGAGGACAGACACACTAATTTTCTATGATTTGAACATCTCCTGTGAGTCCAGTTTTAGATTCCAATGCTTCACTTCAGGTTTACTGTTTCCCTTGGACCTTCTTATTGACGATGAAACACAGAAATTGCATCCAAATTTAATACAGAAGGCACAATGCCGACTTAAGTACAAGAGGTCTGACAGTCTAACTTTCGATTATTTGAACCTCTCCTGTGAGTCCAGTTTTAGATTCCGATGCTTCACTTCAGGTTTACTGTATCCCTTGGACCTTCTTATTGAGGATGAAACACAGAAATTGCATCCGAATTTAATAGAAAAGGCACAATGCCGACTTAAGTACAAGAGGACTGACACTCTAACTTTCTATGATTTGAACCTCTCCTGTGGGACCAGTTTTAGATTCCGATGCTTCACATCAGGTTTTCTGTATCTCTTGGACCTTCTTATTGATGATGAAACACAGATATTACATCGGAATTCAATACAAAAGGCACAATACCGACTTAAGTACAAGAGGACTGACACTCTAACTCTCTATGAATTGAACCTCCCCTGTCAGTCCTGTTTTAGATTCCGATGCTTCACTTCAGGTTTACTGTATCTCTTGGACCTACTTATTGACGATGAAACACTGAAATTGCATCCATACTTAATACAAAAGGCACAGTGCCGCCTTAAGTACAAGAGGACTGACACTCTAACTTTCTATGGTTTGAACCTCTCCTGCGAGTCTAGTTTTAGATTCCGATGCTTCACTTCAGGTTTACTGTATCCCTTGGACTATCTTATTGACGATCAATCACATAAATTGCATCCGAATTTAATACAAAAGGCACAATGCCGACTAAAGTACAAGAGGACTGAGACTCTATCTTTCTATGATTTGAACCACTCCTGTGAGTCCAGTTTAAGATTCCGCTGCCTCACTTCAGGTTTACTGTATCCCTTGGACCTTCTTATTGACGATGAACACAGAAATTGCATCCAAATTTAATACAAAAGGCACAATGCCGACATAAGAAC
Source organism: Schistocerca serialis cubense (assembly GCF_023864345.2). Lineage (NCBI taxonomy): Eukaryota > Metazoa > Arthropoda > Insecta > Orthoptera > Acrididae > Schistocerca > Schistocerca serialis. The sequence continues at coordinate 88,574,397 of NC_064645.1, forward strand.
AAGAGGACGGACACTCTACCTTCCTATGGTTTGAACCTCTCCTGTGAGTCCTGTTTTTGATTCCGATGCTTCAATTCAGATTTACTGTATCCCTTGGACCTTCTTATTGACGATAAGGCACAATGCCGACTTAAGTACAAGGGGACTGACTCTCTAACTTTCTATGATTTGAACCTCTGCTGTGAGTCCAGCTTTAGATTCCGATGCTTCACTTCCGGTTTACTGTATCCCTTGGACTTTCTTATTGACGATCAAACACAGAAATTGCATCCTAATTTAATATAAAAGGCACAATGCCGACTAAAGTACAAGAGGACTGACACTCTCTCTGTGATTTGAACCTCTGCTGTGAGTCCAGTTTTAGATTCCGATGCTTCACTTCAGGTTCACTGTAACCCTCGGACCGTCTTATTAACGATGAAACACATAAATTGCATTAGAATTTAATACAAAAGGCACAATGCCGACTTAAGTACAAGAGGACTGACACTCTAACTTTCTATGAAGTGAATACTCTCCCGTGAGTCCAGTTTTAGATTCCGATGCTTCACTTCGGGTTTACTGAATCCCTTGGACCTTCTTATTGAAGATGAAACACAGAAATTGCACCCGAATTTAATGCAAAATGCACAATGCCAACTTAAGTACAAGAGGACTGACACTCTAACTTTATATGATTTGAACCACTCCTGTGAGTCCAGTTTTAGATTCCGATACTCCACTTCAGGTTTACTGTCTCCCATGGACCTTCTTATTGACGATGAAACACAGAAATTGCATCCGAATTTAATATAAAAGGCACAATGCCGACTTGAGTACAAGGGGACTGACCCTACAGTTTTCTATGATTAGAACCTCTCCTGTGAGTCCAGTTTTAGTTTCCGATGCTTCACTTCAGGTTTACTGTATCATTTGGACCTTCTTAATGACGATGAAACACAGAAATTGCATCCGAATTTAATACAATAGGCACAATGCCGACTTAAGAACAAGAGGACTGTGACTCTAACTTTCTATGATTTGAACCACTCCTGTGAGTCCAGTTTTTGATTCCGATGCTTCAATTCAGATTTACTGTATCCCTTGGACCTTCTTATTGACGATAAGGCACAATGCCGACTTAAGTACAAGAGGACTGACACTCTAACTTTCTATGTTTTGAACCTCTGCTGTGAGTCCAGTTTTAGATTCCGATGCTTCACTTCCGGTTTACTGTATCCCTTGGACTTTCTTATTGACGATCAAACACAGAAATTGCATCCGAATTTAATACAAAAGGCACAATGCCGACTTCAGTACAAGAGGACTGACACTCTCACTGTGATTTGATCCTCTGCTGTGAGTCCAGTTTTAGATTCCGATGCTTCACTTCAGGTTCACTGTAACCCTTGGACCGTCTTATTAACGATGAAACATAGAAATTGCATTAGAATTTAATACAAAAGGCACAATGCCGACTTAAGTACAAGAGGACTGAGACTCTAACTTTCTATGATTTGAACCACTCCTGTGAGTCCAGTTTAAGATTCCGCTGCTTCACTTCAGGTTTACTGTATCCCTTGGACCTTCTTATTGACGATGAAACACAGAAATTGCATCCTAATTTAATAGAAAAGGCACAATGCCGACTTAAGTACAAGAGGACTGACACTCTAACTTTCTATGATTTGAACCTCTCCTGTGAGTCCAGTTTTAGATTCCGATGCTTCAATTCAGATTTACTGTATCCTTTGGACCTTCTTATTGACGATAAGGCACAATGCCGACTTAAGTACAAGAGGACTGACACTCTAACTTTCTATGATTTTAACCTCTCCTGTGAGTCCAGTTTTAGATTCCGATGCTTCAATTCAGATTTACTGTATCCTTTGGACCTTCTTATTGACGATAAGGCACAATGCCGACTTAAGTACAATAGGACTGACACTCTAACTTTCTATGATTTGAACCTCTGCTGTGAGTCCAGTTTTAGATTCCGATGCTTCACTTCCGGTTTACTGTATCCTTAGGACTTTCTTATTGACGATGAAACACAGAAATTGCATCCGAATTTAATACAAAAGGCACAATGCCGACTTAAGAACAAGAAGACTGACACTCTAATTTTCTATGATTTGAACCTCTCCTGTGAGTCCAGTTTCAGATTCCGAAGCTTCACTTCAGGTTTAATGTATACCTTGGACCTTCTTATTGACGATGAAACACAGAAATTGCATCCGAATTTAATACAAAAGAAACAATGCAGACTTCAGTACAAGAGTACTGACACTCTAACTTTCTATTATTTGAACCTCTCCTGTGAGTCCAGTTTCAGATTCCGATGCTTCACTTCAGGTTTACTGTTTCCCTTGGACCTTCGTATTGACGATGAAACACAGAAATTGCATTCGAATTTAATACAAAAGGCACAATGCCGACTTAAGTACTAGAGGACTGACACTCTAACTTTCTATGAATTGAATACTCTCCTGTGAGTCCAGTTTTAGATTCCGATGCTTCACTTCAGGTTTACTGAATCCCTTGGACCCTCTTATTGACGATGAAACACAGAAATTGCACCCGAATTTAATGCAAAGGGCACAATGCCAACTTCAGTACAAGTGGACTGACACTCTAAATTTATATGATTTGAACCACTCCAGTGAGCCTAGTTTTAGATTCCAAATACTCCACTTCAGGTTTACTGTCTCCCATGGACCTTCTTATTGACGATGAAACACAGAAATTGCAACCGAATTTAATACAAAAGGCACAATGCCGACTTAAGTACAAGGGGACTGACCCTACAGTTTTCTATGATTAGAACATCTCCTGTGAGTCGTGTTTTAGTGTCCGATGCTTCACTTCAGGGTTACTGTATCATTTGAACCTTCTTAGTGACGATGAAACACAGAAATTGCATCCGAATTTAATACAAAAGGCACAATGCCGACTTAAGTACTAGAGGACTGACACTCTAAGTTTCTATGAATTCAACCTCTCCTGTGAGTCCAGTTTTAGATTCCGTTGCTTCACTTCAGGTTTACTGTATTCCTTGGACCTTCTTATTGACGATGAATCACAGAAATTGCATCCGAATTAAATACAAAAGGCACAATGCCGACTTAAGTACAAGAGGACTGACACTCCAACTTTCTATGATTTAAAAATCTCCTGTGAGTCCAGTTTTAGATTCCGATGCTACACTTCAGGTTTACTGTATCCCTTGGACCTTCTTATTGGCGATGAAACACAGAAATTGCATCCGAATTTAATACAAAATGCACAATGCCGACTTAAGAACAAGAGGACTGATGCTCTAACTTTCTATGATTTGAACCACTCCTGTTAGTCCTGTTTAAGATTCCGATGCTTCACTTAAGGTTTACTGTATTTCTTGGGCCTTCTTAATGACGATGAAACACAGAAATTGCATCCGAATTTAGTACAAAAGGCACAATGCCGACTTAAGTACAAGAGGACTGACACTCTATCTCTCTATGATTTAAACCTCGCCTGTGAGTCCAGTTTTAGATTCCGATGCTTCCCTTCGGGTTTACTGAATCCCTTGGACCTTCTTATTGACGATGAAACACAGAAATTGCACCCGAATTTAATGCAAAATGCACAATGCCAACTTAAGTACAAGAGGACTGACACTCTAACTTTATATGATTTGAACCACTCCTGTGAGTCCAGTTTTAGATTCCGGTACTCCACTTCAGGTTTACTGTCTCCCATGGACCTTCTTATTGACGATGAAACACAGAAATTGCATCCGAATTTAATACAAAAGGCACAATGCCGACTTGAGTACAAAGGGACTGACCCTACAGTTTTCTATGATTAGAACCTCTCCTGTGAGTCCAGTTTTAGTTTCCAAATGCTTCACTTCAGGTATACTGTATCATTTGGACCTTCTTAATGACGATGAAACACAGAAATTGCATCCGAATTTAATACAAAAGGCACAATGCCGACTTAAGTACTAGAGGACTGACACTCTAAGTTTCTATGATTTAAAAATCTCCTGTGAGTCCAGTTTTAGATTCCGATGCTTCACTTCAGGTTTACTGTATCCCTTGGACCTTCTTATTGGCGATGAAGCACAGAAATTGCATCCGAATTTAATACAAAATGCACAATGCCGACTTAAGCACAAGAGGACTGACGCTCTAACTTTCTATGATTTGAACCACTCCAGTTAGTCCTGTTTAAGATTCCGATGCTTCACTTCAGGTTTACTGTATCCCTTGGACCTTCTTATTGACGATGAATCACAGAAATTGCATCCGAATTTAATACAAAAGGCACAATGCCGACTTAAGTACTAGAGGACTGACACTCTAAGTTTCTATGATTTCAACCTCTCCTGTGAGTCCAGTTTTAGATTCCGTTGCTTCACTTCAGGTTTACTGTATTCCTTGGACCTTCTTATTGACGATGAATCACAGAAATTGCATCCGAATTTAATACAAAAGGCACAATGCCGACTTAAGTACAAGAGGACTGACACTCCAACTTTCTATGATTTAAAAATCTCCTGTGAGTCCAGTTTTAGATTCCGATGCTACACTTCAGGTTTACTGTATCCCTTGGACCTTCTTATTGGCGATGAAACACAGAAATTGCATCCGAATTTAATACAAAATGCACAATGCCGACTCAAGTACAAGAGGACTGATGCTCTAACTTTCTTTGATTTGAACCACTCCTGTTAGTCCTGTTTAAGATTCCGATGCTTCACTTAAGGTTTACTGTATTTCTTGGGCCTTCGTAATGACGATGAAACACAGAAATTGCATCCGAATTTAGTACAAAAGGCACAATGCCGACTTAAGTACAAGAGGACTGACACTCTATCTCTCTATGATTTAAACCTCGCCTGTGAGTCCAGTTTTAGATTCCGATGCTTCACTTCGGGTTTACTGAATCCCTTGGACCTTCTTATTGACGATGAAACACAGAAATTGCACCGGAATTTAATGCAAAATGCACAATGCCAAATTAAGTACAAGAGGACTGACACTCTAACTTTATATGATTTGAACCACTCCTGTGAGTCCAGTTTTAGATTCCGATACTCCACTTCAGGCTTACTGTCTCCCATGGACCTTCTTATTGACGATGAAACACAGAAATTGCATCCGAATTTAATACAAAAGGCACAATGCCGACTTGAGTACAAGGGGCTGACCCTACAGTTTTCTATGATTAGAACCTCTCCTGTGAGTCCAGTTTTAGTTTCCGATGCTTCACTTCAGGTATACTGTATCATTTGGACCTTCTTAATGACGATGAAGCACAGAAATTGCATCCGAATTTGATACAAAATGCACAATGCCGACTTAAGCACAAGAGGACTGACGCTCTAACTTTCTATGATTTGAACCACTCCAGTTAGTCCTGTTTAAGATTCCGATGCTTCACATCAGGTTTACTGCATCCCTTATACCTTCTTATTGACGATGAATCACAGAAATTGCATCCGAATTTAATACAAAAGGCACAATGCCGACTTAAGTACAAGAGGACTGAGACTCTAACTTTCTATGATTTGAACCACTCCTGTGAGACCAGTTTAAGATTCCGCTGCTTCACCTCAGGTTTACTGTATCCCTTGGACCTTCTTATTGACGATGAAACACAGAAATTGCATCCAAATTTAATACAAAAGGCACAATGCCGACTTAAGTACAAGAGGACCGACACTCTAACTTTCTATGATTTGAACCTCTCCTGTGAGTCCAGTTTTAGATTCCGATGCTTCAATTCAGATTGACTGTATCCCTTGGACCTTCTTATTGACAATAAGGCACAATGCCGACTTAAGTATGAGAGGACTGACATTCTAACTTTCTATGTTTTGAACCTCTGCTGTGAGTCCAGTTTTAGATTCCGATGCTTCACTTCCGGTTTACTGTACCCCTTGGACTTTCTTATTGACGATCAAACACAGAAATTGCATCCGAATTTAATACAAAAGGCACAATGCCGACTTCAGTACAAGAGGACTGACACTCTCACTGTGATTTGAACCTCTGCTGTGAGTCCAGTTTTAGATTCCGATGCTTCACTTCAGGTTCACTGTAACCCTTGGACCGTCTTATTAACGATGAAACATAGAAATTGCATTAGAATTTAATACAAAAGGCACAATGCCGACTTAAGTACAAGAGGACTGACACTCTAACTTTCTATGATTTGAACCGCTCCTGTGAGTCCAGTTTTAGATTCCGATGCTTCACTTCAGGTTTAATGTATACCTTGGACCTTCCTATTGACGATGAAACACAGAAATTGCACCCGAATTTAATACAAAAGACACAATGCCGACTTCAGTACAAGTGGACTGACACACTAACACTCTATGATTTGAACCTCTCCTGTGAGTCCAGTTCTAGATTCCGATGCTTCACTTCAGGTTTACTGTATCCCTTGGACCTTCTTATTGACGATGAATCACAGAAATTGCATCCTAATTTAATACAAAAGGCACAATGCCGACTTAAGTACAAGAGGACTGACACTCTAACTTTCTATGATTTGAACCTCTCCTGTGAGTCCAGTTTTAGATTCCGATGCTTCAATTCAGATTTACTGTATCCTTTGGACCTTCTTATTGACGATAAGGCACAATGCCGACTTAAGTACAGGAGGACTGACCCTCTAACTTTCTATGATTTGAATTTCTGCTGTGAGTCCAGTTTTAGATTCCGATGCTTCACTTCCGGTTTACTGTATCCCTTGGACTTTCTTATAGACGATCAAACACAGAAATTGCATCCGAATTTAATACAAAAGGCACAATGCCGACTTAAGTACAAGAGGACTGACACTCCCTCTGTGATTTGAACCTCTGCTGTGAGTCCAGTTTTAGTTTCCGATGCTTCACTTCAGGTTCACTGTAACCCTTGGACCGTCTTATTAACGATGAAACACAGAAATTGCATTAGAATTTAATACAAAAGGCACAATGCCGACTTAAGAACAAGAAGACTGACAATCTAATTTTCTATGATTTGAACCTCTCCTGTGAGTCCAGTTTCAGATTCCGATGCTTTACTTCAGGTTTAATGTATACCTTGGACCTTCTTATTGACGATGAAACACAGAAATTGCATCCAAAGTTAATACAAAAGACACAATGCAGACTTCAGTACGAGAGGACTGACACTCTAACTTTCTATGATTTGAACCTCTCCTGTGAGTCCAGTTTCAGATTCCGATGCTTCACTTCAGGTTTACTGTTTCCCTTGGACCTTCGTATTGACGATGAAACACAGAAATTGCATTCGAATTTAATACAAAAGGCACAATGCCGACTTAAGTACTAGAGGACTGACACTCTAACTTTCTATGAATTGAATACTCTCCTGTGAGTCCAGTTTTAGATTCCGATGCTTCACTTCAGGTTTACTGAATCCCTTGGACCTTCTTATTGACGATGAAACACAGAGATTGCACCCGAATTTAATGCAAAGGGCACAATGCCAACTTAAGTACAAGAGGACTGACACTCTAACTTTATATGATTTGAACCACTCCTTTGAGTCTAGTTTTAGATTCCGATACTCCACTTCAGGTTTACTGTCTCCCATGGACCTTCTTATTGACAATGAAACACAGAAATTGCATCCGAATTTAATACAAAAGGCACAATGCCGACTTAAGTACAAGGGGACTGACCCTACAGTTTTCTATGATTAGAACCTCTCCTGTGAGTCCAGTTTTAGTGTCCGATGCTTCACTTCAGGGTTACTGTATCACTTGAACCTTCTTAGTGACGATGAAACACAGAAATTGCATCCGAATTTAATACAAAAGGCGCAATGCCGACTTAAGTACTAGAGGACTGACACTCTAAGTTTCTATGATTTCATCCTCTCCTGTGAGTCCAGTTTTAGATTCCGTTGCTTCACTTCAGGTTTACTGTATTCCTTGGACCTTCTTATTGACGATGAATCACAGAAATTGCATCCGAATTTAATACAAAAGGCACAATGCCGAGTTAAGTACAATAGGACTGACACTCCAACTTTCTATGATTTAAAAATCTCCTGTGAGTCCAGTTTTAGATTCCGATGCTACACTTCAGGTTTACTGTATCCCTTGGACCTTCTTATTGACGATGAAACACAGAAATTGCATCCGAATTTAATACAAAATGCACAATGCCGACTTAAGTACAAGAGGACTGATGCTCTAACTTTCTATGATTTGAACCACTCCTGTTAGTCCTGTTTAAGATTCCGATGCTTCACTTAAGGTTTACTGTATTTCTTGGGCCTTCTTAATGACGATGAAACACAGAAATTGCATCCGAATTTAGTACAAAAGGCACAATGCCGACTTAAGTACAAGAGGACTGACACTCTATCTCTCTATGATTTAAACCTCGCCTGTGAGTCCAGTTTTAGATTCCGATGCTTCACTTCAGGTTTACTGTATCCCTTGGACCTTCTTATTGACGATGAAACACAGAAATTGCATCCGAATTTAATACAAACGGCACAATGCCGACTTAAGTACAAGAGGACAGACACTCTAACTTTCGATGATTTGAACGTCTCCTATGAGTCCAGTTTTAGATTCCGATGCTTTAATTCAGGTTTACTGTATACCTTGGACCTTCTTATTGACGATGAAACACAGAAATTGCATCCGAATTTAATACAAAAAAAAACAATAACGACTTTAGTACAAGAGGACTGTCACTCTAACTCTCTATGATTTGAACCTCTCCTGTGAGTCCAGTTTTAGATTACGATGCTTCACTTCAGGTTTACTGTATCTCTTGGACCTTCTTATTGACGATGAAACACAGAAATTGCATCCAAATTTAATACAAAAGGCACAATGCCGACTTAAGTACAAGAGGACCGACACTCTAACTTTCTATGATTTGAACCTCTCCTGTGAGTCCAGTTTTAGATTCCGATGCTTCAATTCAGATTTACTGTATCCCTTGGACCTTCTTATTGACGATAAGGCACAATGCCGACTTAAGTACAAGAGGACTGACATTCTAACTTTCTATGTTTTGAACCTCTGCTGTGAGTCCAGTTTTAGATTCCGATGCTTCACTTCCGGTTTACTGTACCCCTTGGACTTTCTTATTGACGATCAAACACAGAAATTGCATCCGAATTTAATACAAAGGGCACAATGCCGACTTCAGTACAAGAGGACTGACACTCTCACTGTGACTTGGACCTCTGCTGTGAGTCCAGTTTTAGATTCCGATGCTTCACTTCAGGTTCACTGTAACCCTTGGACCGTCTTATTAACGATGAAACATAGAAATTGCATTAGAATTTAATACAAAAGGCACAATGCCGACTTAAGTACAAGAGGACTGACACTCTAACTTTCTATGATTTGAACCGCTCCTGTGAGTCCAGTTTTAGATTCCGATGCTTCACTTCAGGTTTAATGTATACCTTGGACCTTCCTATTGACGATGAAACACAGAAATTGCACCCGAATTTAATACAAAAGACACAATGCCGACTTCAGTACAAGTGGACTGACACACTAACACTCTATGATTTGAACCTCTCCTGTGAGTCCAGTTCTAGATTGCGATGCTTCACTTCAGGTTTACTGTATCCCTTGGACCTTCTTATTGACGATGAATCACAGAAATTGCATCCGAATTTAATACAAAAGGCACAATGCCGACTTAAGTACAAGAGGACTGACACTCTAACTTTCTATGATTTGACCCTCTCCTGTGAGTCCAGTTTTAGATTCCGATGCTTCAATTCAGATTTACTGTATCCTTTGGACCTTCTTATTGACGATAAGGCACAATGCCGACTTAAGTACAGGAGGACTGACCCTCTAACTTTCTATGATTTGAATTTCTGCTGTGAGTCCAGTTTTAGATTCCGATGCTTCACTTCCGGTTTACTGTATCCCTTGGACTTTCTTATAGACGATCAAACACAGAAATTGCATCCGAATTTAATACAAAAGGCACAATGCCGACTTAAGTACAAGAGGACTGACACTCCCTCTGTGATTTGAACCTCTGCTGGGAGTCCAGTTTTAGTTTCCGATGCTTCACTTCAGGTTCACTGTAACCCTTGGACCGTCTTATTAACGATGAAACACAGAAATTGCATTAGAATTTAAAACAAAAGGCACAATGCCGACTTAAGAACAAGAAGACTGACACTCTAATTTTCTATGATTTGAACCTCTCCTGTGAGTCCAGTTTCAGATTCCGATGCTTTACTTCAGGTTTAATGTATACCTTGGACCTTCTTATTGACGATGAAACACAGAAATTGCATCCGAATTTAATACAAAAGACACAATGCCGACTTCAGTACAAGAGGACTGACACTCTAACTTTCTATGATTTGAACCTCTCCTGTGAGTCCAGTTTCAGATTCCGATGCTTCACTTCAGGTTTACTGTTTCCCTTGGACCTTCGTATTGACGATGAGACACAGAAATTGCATTCGAATTTAATACAAAAGGCACAATGCCGACTTAAGTACTAGAGGACTGACACTCTAACTTTCTATGAATTGAATACTCTCCTGTGAGTCCAGTTTTAGATTCCGATGCTTCACTTCAGGTTTACTGAATCCCTAGGACCTTCTTATTGACGATGAAACACAGAAATTGCACCCGAATTTAATGCAAAGGGCACAATGCCAACTTAAGTACAAGAGGACTGACACTCTAACTTTATATGATTTGAACCACTCCTGTGAGTCTAGTTTTATATTCCGATACTCCACTTCAGGTTTACTGTCTCCCATGGACCTTCTTATTGACGATGAAACACAGAAATTGCATCCGAATTTAATACAAAAGGCACAATGCCGACTTAAGTACAAGGGGACTGACCCTACAGTTATCTATGATTAGAACCTCTCCTGTGAGTCCAGTTTTAGTGTCCGATGCTTCACTTCAGGGTTACTGTATCACTTGAACCGTCTTAGTGACGATGAAACACAGAAATTGCATCCGAATTTAATACAAAAGGCGCAATGCCGACTTAAGTACTAGAGGACTGACACTCTAAGTTTCTATGATTTCAACCTCTCCTGTGAGTCCAGTTTTAGATTCCGTTGCTTCACTTCAGGTTTACTGTATTCCTTGGACCTTCTTATTGACGATGAATCACAGAAATTGCATCCGAATTTAATACAAAAGGCACAATGCCGAGTTAAGTATAATAGGACTGACACTCCAACTTTCTATGATTTAAAAATCTCCTGTGAGTCCAGTTTTAGATTCCGATGCCACACTTCAGGTTTACTGTATCCCTTGGACCTTCTTATTGACGATGAAACACAGAAATTGCATCCGAATTTAATACAAAATGCACAATGCCGACTTAAGTACAAGAGGACTGATGCTCTAACTTTCTATGATTTGAACCACTCCTGTTAGTCCTGTTTAAGATTCCGATGCTTCACTTAAGGTTTACTGTATTCCTTTTGCCTTCTTAATGACGATGAAACACAGAAATTGCATCCGAATTTAGTACAAAAGGCACAATGCCGACTTAAGTACAAGAGGACTGACACTCTATCTCTCTATGATTTAAACCTCGCCTGTGAGTCCAGTTTTAGATTCCGATGCTTCACTTCAGGTTTACTGTATCCCTTGGACCTTCTTATTGACGATGAAACACAGAAATTGCATCCGAATTTAATACAAACGGCACAATGCCGACTTAAGTACAAGAGGACTGACACTCTAACTTTCGATGATTTGAACGTCTCCTATGAGTCCAGTTTTAGATTCCGATGCTTTAATTCAGGTTTACTGTATACCTTGGACCTTCTTATTGACGATGAAACACAGAAATTGCATCCGAATTTAATACAAAAAAAAACAATAACGACTTTAGTACAAGAGGACTGTCACTCTAACTCTCTATGATTTGAACCTCTCCTGTGAGTCCAGTTTTAGATTACGATGCTTCACTTCAGGTTTACTGTATCTCTTGGACCTTCTTATTGACGATGAAACACAGAAATTGCATCCAAATTTAATACAAAAGGCACAATGCCGACTTAAGTACAAGAGGACCGACACTCTAACTTTCTATGATTTGAACCTCTCCTGTGAGTCCAGTTTTAGATTCCGATGCTTCAATTCAGATTTACTGTATCCCTTGGACCTTCTTATTGACGATAAGGCACAATGCCGACTTAAGTACAAGAGGACTGACATTCTAACTTTCTATGTTTTGAACCTCTGCTGTGAGTCCAGTTTTAGATTCCGATGCTTCACTTCCGGTTTACTGTACCCCTTGGACTTTCTTATTGACGATCAAACACAGAAATTGCATCCGAATTTAATACAAAAGGCACAATGCCGACTTCAGTACAAGAGGACTGACACTCTCACTGTGACTTGAACCTCTGCTGTGAGTCCAGTTTTAGATTCCGATGCTTCACTTCAGGTTCACTGTAACCCTTGGACCGTCTTATTAACGATGAAACATAGAAATTGCATTAGAATTTAATACAAAAGGCACAATGCCGACTTAAGTACAAGAGGACTGACACTCTAACTTTCTATGATTTGACCCTCTCCTGTGAGTCCAGTTTTAGATTCCGATGCTTCAATTCAGATTTACTGTATCCTTTGGACCTTCTTATTGACGATAAGGCACAATGCCGACTTAAGTACAGGAGGACTGACCCTCTAACTTTCTATGATTTGAATTTCTGCTGTGAGTCCAGTTTTAGATTCCGATGCTTCACTTCCGGTTTACTGTATCCCTTGGACTTTCTTATAGACGATCAAACACAGAAATTGCATCCGAATTTAATACAAAAGGCACAATGCCGACTTAAGTACAAGAGGACTGACACTCCCTCTGTGATTTGAACCTCTGCTGGGAGTCCAGTTTTAGTTTCCGATGCTTCACTTCAGGTTCACTGTAACCCTTGGACCGTCTTATTAACGATGAAACACAGAAATTGCATTAGAATTTAATACAAAAGGCACAATGCCGACTTAAGAACAAGAAGACTGACACTCTAATTTTCTATGATTTGAACCTCTCCTGTGAGTCCAGTTTCAGATTCCGATGCTTTACTTCAGGTTTAATGTATACCTTGGACCTTCTTATTGACGATGAAACACAGAAATTGCATCCGAATTTAATACAAAAGACACAATGCCGACTTCAGTACAAGAGGACTGACACTCTAACTTTCTATGATTTGAACCTCTCCTGTGAGTCCAGTTTCAGATTCCGATGCTTCACTTCAGGTTTACTGTTTCCCTTGGACCTTCGTATTGACGATGAGACACAGAAATTGCATTCGAATTTAATACAAAAGGCACAATGCCGACTTAAGTACTAGAGGACTGACACTCTAACTCTCTATGAATTGAATACTCTCCTGTGAGTCCAGTTTTAGATTCCGATGCTTCACTTCAGGTTTACTGAATCCCTAGGACCTTCTTATTGACGATGAAACACAGAAATTGCACCCGAATTTAATGCAAAGGGCACAATGCCAACTTAAGTACAAGAGGACTGACACTCTAACTTTATATGATTTGAACCACTCCTGTGAGTCTAGTTTTATATTCCGATACTCCACTTCAGGTTTACTCTCTCCCATGGACCTTCTTATTGACGATGAAACACAGAAATTGCATCCGAATTTAATACAAAAGGCACAATGCCGACTTAAGTACAAGGGGACTGACCCTACAGTTATCTATGATTAGAACCTCTCCTGTGAGTCCAGTTTTAGTGTCCGATGCTTCACTTCAGGGTTACTGTATCACTTGAACCGTCTTAGTGACGATGAAACACAGAAATTGCATCCGAATTTAATACAAAAGGCGCAATGCCGACTTAAGTACTAGAGGACTGACACTCTAAGTTTCTATGATTTCAACCTCTCCTGTGAGTCCAGTTTTAGATTCCGTTGCTTCACTTCAGGTTTACTGTATTCCTTGGACCTTCTTATTGACGATGAATCACAGAAATTGCATCCGAATTTAATACAAAAGGCACAATGCCGAGTTAAGTATAATAGGACTGACACTCCAACTTTCCATGATTTAAAAATCTCCTGTGAGTCCAGTTTTAGATTCCGATGCTACACTTCAGGTTTACTGTATCCCTTGGACCTTCTTATTGACGATGAAACACAGAAATTGCATCCGAATTTAATACAAACGGCACAATGCCGACTTAAGTACAAGAGGACTGACACTCTAACTTTCGATGATTTGAACGTCTCCTATGAGTCCAGTTTTAGATTCCGATGCTTTAATTCAGGTTTACTGTATACCTTGGACCTTCTTATTGACGATGAAACACAGAAATTGCATCCGAATTTAATACAAAAAAAAAACAATAACGACTTAAGTACAAGAGGACTGTCACTCTAACTCTCTATGATTTGAACCTCTCCTGTGAGTCCAGTTTTAGATTACGATGCTTCACTTCAGGTTTACTGTATCTCTTGGACCTTCTTATTGACGATGAAACACAGAAATTGCATCCAAATTTAATACAAAAGGCACAATGCCGACTTAAGTACAAGAGGACTGACACTCTAACTTTCTATGATTTGAACCTCTCCTGTGAGTCCAGTTTTAGATTCCGATGCTTCAATTCAGATTTACTGTATCCCTTGGACCTTCTTTTGACGATAAGGCACAATGCCGACTTAAGTACAAGAGGACTGACACTCTAACTTTGTATGATTTGAACCTCTGCTGTGAGTCCAGTTTTAGATTCCGATGCTTCACTTCCGAATTACTGAGTCCCTTGGACTTTCTTATTGACGATAAAACACAGAAATTGCATCTGAATTTAATACAAAAGGCACAATGCCGACTTAAGTACAAGAGGACTGACACTCTCTCTGTGATTTGAACCTCTGCTGTGAGTCCAGTTTTAGATTCCGATGCTTCACTTCAGGTTCACTGTAACCCTTGGACCGTCTTATTAACGATGAAACACAGAAATTGCATTAGAATTTAATACAAAAGGCACAATGCCGACTTAAGAACAAGAAGACTGACACTCTAATTTTATATGATTTGAACCACTCCTGTGAGTCCAGTTTTAGATACCGATGCTTCACTTCAGGTTTACTGTTTCCCTTGGACCTTCGTATTGACGATGAAACACAGAAATTGCATCCGAATTTAATACAAAAAGCACAATGCCGACTTAAGTACAAGGGGACTGACCCAACAGTTTTCTATGATTAGAACCTCTCCTGTGAGTCCAGTTTTAGTTTCCGATGCTTCACTTCAGGTTTACTGTATAATTTGGACCTTCTTAATGACGATGAAACACAGAAATTGCATCCGAATTTAATACAAAAGGCACAATGCCGACTTAAGTACTAGAGGACTGACACTCTAAGTTTCTATGATTTCAACCTCTCCTGTGAGTCCAGTTTAAGATTCCGTTGCTTAACTTCAGGATTACTGTATTCCTTGGACCTTCTTATTGACGATGAATCACAGAAAATGCATCCGAATTTAATACAAAAGGCACAATGCCGACTTAAGTACAAGAGGACTGACACTCCAACTTTCTATGATTTAAAAATCTCCTGTGAGTCCAGTTTTAGATTCCGATGCTTCACTTCAGGTTTACTGTATCCCTTGGACCTTCTTATTATCGATGAAACACAGATATTGCATCCGAATTTAATACAAAATGCACAATGCCGACTTAAGTACAAAAGGACTGACGCTCTTACTTTCTATGATTTGAACCACTCCTGTTAGTCCTGTTTAAGATTCCGATGCTTCACTTCAGGTTTACTGTATTTCTTGGGCCTTCTTAATGACGATGAAACACAGAAATTGCATCCGAATTTAATACAAAAGGCACAATGCCGACTTAAGTACAAGAGGACTGACACTCTAACTTTCGACGATTTGAACGTCTCCTATGAGTCCAGTTTTAGATTCCGATGCTTTAATTCAGGTTTACTGTATACCTTGGACCTTCTTAATGACGATGAAACACAGAAATTGCATCCGAATTTAATACAAAAGGCACAATTCCGACTTAAGTACAAGAGGACTGACACTCTAACTTTCTATGATTTGAACCTCTCCTGTGAATCCAGTTTTAGATTCCGATGCTTCACTTGAGGTTAACATTATCCCTTGGACCTTCTTATTGACGATGAAACACAGAAATTGCATCCAAATTTAATACAAAAGGCACAATGCCGACTTAAGTACAAGAGGACTGACTCTCTAACTTTCTATGATTTGAACCTCTCCTGTGAGTCCAGTTTTAGATTCCAATGCTTCACTTCCGGTTTACTGAATCCCTTGGACTTTCTTATTGACGATCAAACACAGAAATTGCATGTGAATTTAATACAAAAGGCACAATGCCGACTTAAGTACAAGAGGACTGACACTCTCTCTGTGATTTGAGCCTCTGCTGTGAGTCCAGTTTTAGATTCCGATGCTTCACTTCAGGTTCACTGTAACCCTTGGACCGTCTTATTAACGATGAAACACAGAAATTGCATTAGAATTTAATACAAAAGGCACAATGCCGACTTAAGAACAAGAAGACTGACACTCTAATTTTCTATGATTTGAACCTCTCCTGTGAGTCCAGTTTCAGATTCCGATGCTTCACTTCAGGTTTACTGTTTCCCTTGGACCTTCGTATTGACGATGAAACACAGAAATTGCATTCGAATTTAATACAAAAGGCACAATGCCGACTTAAGTACTAGAGGACTGACACTCTAACTTTCTATGAATTGAATACTCTCCTGTGAGACCAGTTTTAGATTCCGATGCTTCACTTCAGGTTTACTGAATCCCTTGGACCTTCTTATTGACGATGAAACACAGAAATTACACCCGAATTTAATGCAAAGGGCACAATGCCAACTTAAGTACAAGAGGACTGACACTCTAACTTTATATGATTTGAACCACTCCTGTGAGTCTAGTTTTAGATTCCGATACTCCACTTCAGGTTTACTGTCTCCCATGGACTTTCTTATTGACGATGAAACACAGAAATTGCATCCGAATTTAATACAAAAGGCACAATGCCGACTTAAGTACAAGGGGACTGACCCAACAGTTTCCTATGATTAGAACCTCTCCTGTGAGTCCAGTTTTAGTTTCCGATGCTTCACTTCAGGTTTACTGTATAATTTGGACCTTCTTAATGACGATGAAACACAGAAATTGCATCCGAATTTAATACAAAAGGCACAATGCCGACTTAAGTACTAGAGGACTGACACTCTAAGTTTCTATGATTTCAACCTCTCCTGTGAGTCCAGTTTAAGATTCCGTTGCTTAACTTCAGGTTTACTGTATTCCTTGGACCTTCTTATTGACGATGAATCACAGAAAATTTATCCAAATTTAATACAAAAGGCACAATGCCGACTTAAGTACAAGAGGACTGACATTCCAACTGTCTATGATTTAAAAATCTCCTGTGAGTCCAGTTTTAGATTCCGATGCTTCACTTCAGGTTTACTGTATCCCTTGGACCTTCTTATTATCGATGAAACACAGAAATTGCATCCGAATTTAATACAAAATGCACAATGCCGACTTAAGTACAAAAGGACTGACGCTCTTACTTTCTATGATTTGAACCACTCCTGTTAGTCCTGTTTAAGATTCCGATGCTTCACTTCAGGTTTACTGTATTTCTTGGGCCTTCTTAATGACGATGAAACACAGAAATTGCATCCGAATTTAATACAAAAGGCACAATGCCGACTTAAGTACAAGAGGACTGACACTCTAACTTTCGATGATTTGAACGTCTCCTATGAGTCCAGTTTTAGATTCCGATGCTTTAATTCAGGTTTACTGTATACCTTGGACCTTCTTAATGACGATGAAACACAGAAATTGCATCCGAATTTAATACAAAAGGCACAATCCCGACTTAAGTACAAGAGGACTGACACTCTAACTTTCTATGATTTGAACCTCTTCTGTGAATCCAGTTTTAGATTCCGATGCTTCACTTCAGGTTAACTTTATCCCTTGGACCTTCTTATTGACGATGAAACACAGAAATTGCATCCAAATTTAATACAAAAGGCACAATGCCGACTTAAGTACAAGAGGACTGAATCTCTAACTTTCTATGATTTGAACCTCTCCTGTGAGTCCAGTTTTAGATTCCAATGCTTCACTTCGGGTTTACTGTATCCCTTGGACATTCTTATTGACGATGAATCACAGAAATTGCATCCGAATTTAATACAAAAGGCACAATGCCGACATAAGTACAAGAGGACTGAGACTCTAACTTTCTATGATTTGAACCACTCCTGTGAGTCCAGTTAAAGATTCCGCTGCTTCACTTCAGGTTTACTGTATCCCTTGGACCTTCTTATTGACGATGAAGCACAGAGATTGCACCCGAATTTAATACAAAAGGCACAATGCCGACTTAAGTACAAGTGGACTGACACTGTAACTCTCGATGATTTGAACCTCTCCTGTGAGTCCAGTTTTACATTCCGATGTTTCACTTCAGGTTTACTGTATCTCTTGGACCTTCTTATTGACGATGAAACACAGAAATTGCATCCGAATTTAATACAAAAGGCACAAGGCCGACTTAAGTGCAAGAGGACAGACACACTAAATTTCTATGATTTGAACCTCTCCTGTGAGTCCAGTTTTAGATTCAGATGCTTCACTTCAGGTTTACTGTTTCCCTTGGACCTTCTTATTGACGATGAAACACAGAAATTGCATCCAAATGTAATACAAAAGGCACAATGCCGACTTCAGTACAAGAGGAATGACACTCTAACTCTCTATGTTTTGAACCTCTCCTGTGTGTCCAGTTTTAGATTCCGATGCTTCACTTCAGGTTTACTGTATCTCTTGGACCTTCTTATTGACGATGAAGCACAGAAATTGCATCCGAATTTAATACAAAAGGCACAATGCCGACTTAAGTACATGAGGACTGACACTCTAACTCTCGATGATTTGAACCTCTCCTGTGAGTCCAGTTTTAGATTCCGATGTTTCACGTCAGGTTTACTGTATCCCTTGGACCTTCTTATTGACGATGAAACACAGAAATTGCATCCTAATTTAATACAAAAGGCACAATGCCGACTTAAGTACAAGATGACTGACACTCTAACTTTCGATGATTTGTACTTCTCCTGTGAGTCCAGTTTTAGATTCCGATGATTCAATTCAGGTTTACTGTATCCCTTGGACCTTCTTATTGACGATGAAACACAGAAATTGCATCCAAATATAATACAAAAGGCCCAATGCCGACTTAAGGACAAGAGGACTGACCCTCTAACTTTCTATCATTTGAACCTCTCCTGTGAGTCCAGTATTAGATTCCGATGCTTCACGTCAGGATTACTGTATCCCTTGGACTTTCTTATTGTCGATGAAACACAGAAATTGCATTCGAATTTAATACAAAAGGCACATTGCCGGCTTAAGTACAAGAGGACTGACACTCTAAATTCCTATGATTTGAACCTCTCCGGTGAGTCCAGTTTCAGATTCCGATGCTTCACTTCAGGCTTACTGTATCCCTTGGACATCCTTATTGACGATGAAACACAGAAATTGCATCCAAATTTAATACAAAAGGAACAATGCCGACTTAAGTACAAGAGGACTGACACTCTAACTTTCGATGATTTGAACTTCTCCTGTGGGTCCAGTTTCAGATTCCGATGCTTCAATTCAGGTTTACTGTATCACTTGGACCTTCTTATTGACGATGAAACACAGAAATTATATCCGAATTTAATACAAAAGGCACAATGCCGACTTAAATACAAGAGGACTGACACTCTGACTTTCTATGATTTGAACCTCTGCTGTGAGTCCAGCTTTAGATTCCGATGATTCAATTCAGGTTTACTGTATCCCTTGGACCTTCTTATTGACGATGAAACACAGAAATTGCATCCGAATATAATACAAAAGGCCCAATGCCGACTTAAGTACAAGAGGACTGACTCTCTAACTTTCTATGATTTGAACCTCTCCTGTGAGTCCAGTATTAGATTCCGATGCTTCACGTCAGGTTTACTGTATCCCTTGGACTTTCTTATTGTCGATGAAACACAGAAATTGCATTCGAATTTAATACAAAAAGCTCAATGCCGACTTAAGTACAAGAGGACTGACACTCTAAATTTCTATGATTTGAACCTCTCCGGTGAGTCCAGTTTCAGATTCCGATGCTTCACTTCAAGTTTACTGTATCCCTTGGACCTCCTTATTGACGATGAAACACAGAAATTGCATCCAAATTTAATACAAAAGGAGCAATGCCGACTTAAGTACAAGAGGACTGACACTCTAACTTTCGATGATTTGAACTTCTGCTGTGGGTCCAGTTTCAGATTCCGATGCTTCAATTCAGGTTTACTGTATCACTTGGACCTTCTTATTGACGATGAAACACAGAAATTATATCCGAATTTAATACAAAAGGCACAATGCCGACTTAAGTACAAGAGGACTGACACTCTAACTTTCTATGATTTGAACCTCTGCTGTGAGACCAGTTCTAGATTCCGATGCTTCACTTCAGGTTTACTGTACCCCTTGCACCCTCTTATTGACGATGAAGCACAGAAATTGCATCCGAATTTAATACAAAAGGCACAATGCCGACTTAAGTACAAGAGGACTGACACTCTATCTCTCGATGATTTGAACCTCTCCTGTGAGTCCAGTTTTAGTTTCCGATGTTTCACTACCAGGTTTACTGTATCCCTTGGACCTTCTTATTGACGATGAAACACAGAAATTGCATCCGAATTTAATACAAAAGGCACAATGCCGAGTTAAGTACAAGAGGACTGACACTCTAACTTTCTATGATTTGAACGTCTGCTGTGAGTCCTGTTTTAGATTCCGATGCTTCACTTCAGGTTTACTGAATCCCTTGGACCTTCTTATTGACGATGAAACACAGAAATTGCACCCGAATTTAATGCAAAAGGCACAATGCCAACTTAAGTACAAGAGGACTGACACTCTAGCTTTATATGATTTGAACCACTCCTCTGAGTACAGTTTTAGATTCCGATACTCCACTTCAGGTTTACTGTCTCCCATGGACCTTCTTATTGACGATGAAACACAGAAATTGCATCCGAATTTAATCCAAAAGGCACAATGCCGACTTAAGTACAAGGGGACTGACCCTACAGTTTCCTCTGATTAGAACCTCTCCTGTGAGTCCAGTTTTAGTTTCCGATGCTTCACTTCAGGTTTACTGCATAATTTGGACCTTCTTAATGACGATGAAACACAGAAATTGCATCCGAATTTAATACAAAAGGCACAATGCCGACTTAAAGACTAGAGGACTGACTCTCTAAGTATCTATGATTTCAACCTCTCTTGTGAGTCCAGTTTTAGATTCCGTTGCTTCACTTCAGGTTTACTGTATTCCTTGGACCTTCTTATTGACGATGAATCACAGAAAATGCATCCGAATTTAATACTAAAGGCACAATGCCGACTTAAGTACTAGAGGACTGACACTCTAAGTTTCTATGATTTCAACCTCTCTTGTGAGTCCAGTTTTAGATTCCGTTGCTTCACTTCAGGTTTACTGTATTCCTTGGACCTTCTTATTGACAATGAATCACAGAAAATGCATCCGAATTTAATACAAAAGGCACAATGCTGACTTAAGTACAAGAGGACTGACACTCTAAATTTCTATGATTTGATCCTCTCCGGTTAGTCCAGTTTCAGATTCCGATGCCTCACTTCAGGTTTACTGTATCCCTTGGACCTCCTTATTGACGATGAAACACAGAAATTGCATCCAAATTTAATACAAAAGGTACAATGCCGACTTAAGTACCAGAGGACTGACACTCTAACTTTCGATGCTTTGAACCTCTCCTATGAGTCCAGTTTTAGATCCCGATGCTTTAATTCAGGTTTACTGTATACCTTGGACCTTCTTATTAACGATGAAACACAGAAATTGCATCCGAATTTAATACAAAAGGCACAATGCCGACTTATGTACAAGAGGACAGACACACTAACTTTCTATGACTTAAACCTCTCCTGTGAGTCCAGTTTTGGATTCCGATGCTTCACTTGAGGTTTACTGTTTCCCTTAAACCTTCTTATTGACGATGAAACACGGAAATTGCATCCGAATTTAATACAAAAGGCACAATGCCGACATAAATACAAGAGGACTGACACTCTAACTTTCAATGATTTGAACATCTCCTGTGAGTCCAGTCTTAGATTCCGATGCTTCACTTCAGTTTTACTGTATACCTTGGACCATCTTATGGACGATGAAACACAGAAATTGCATCCGAATTTAATGCAAAAGGCACAATGCCGACTTAAGTACAAGAGGACTGACACACTAACTTTCTATGATTTGATCCTCTCCTGTGAGTCCAGTTTTAGATTCCGATGCTTCACTTCAGGTTTACTGTTTCACTTGGACCTTCTTATTGACGATGAATCACAGAAATTGCATCCGAATATAATACAAAAGGTGCAATGCCGACCTAAGAACAAGAGGACTGACACACTAACTTTCTATGATTTGAACCTCTCCTGTGAGTCCAGTTTTAGATTCCGATGCTTCACTTCAGGTTTACTGTATGAATTGGACCTTCTTATTGACGATAAGGCACAATGCTGACTTAAGTACAAGAGGACTGACACTCTAACTTTCATTGCTTTTGAGCCCCTGCTGTGAGTCCAGTTTCAGATTCCGATGCTTCACTTCAGGTTTACTGTATCTCTTGGACCTTCTTATTGACGATGAATCACAGAAATTGCATCCGAATATAATACAAAAGGCGCAATGCCGACCTAAGTACAAGAGGACTGAAACACTAACTTTCTATGATTTGAACCTCTCCTGTGAGTCCAGTTTTAGATTCCGATGTTTCACGTCAGGTTTACTGTATCCCTTGGACCTTCTTATTGACGATGAAACACAGAAATTGCATCCTAATTTAATACGAAAGGCACAATGCCGACTTAAGTACAAGATGACTGACACGCTAAATTTTGATGATTTGTACCTCTCCTGTGAGTCCAGTTTTAGATTCCAATGATTCAATTCAGGTTTACTGTATCCCTAGGACCTTCTTATTGACGATGAAACACAGAAGTTGCATCCGAATATAATACAAAATGCCCAATGCCGACTTAAGTACAAGAGGACTGACTCTCTAACTTTCTATGATTTGAACCTCTCCTGTGAGTCCAGTATTAGATTCCGATGCTTCACGTCAGGTTTACTGTATCCCTTGGACTTTCTTATTGTCGATGAAACACAGAAATTACATTCGAATTTAATACAAAAAGCTCAATGCCGAATTAAGTACAAGAGGACTGACACTCTAAATTTCTATGATTTGAACCTCTCCGGTGAGTCCAGTTTCAGATTCCGATGCTTCACTTCAGGTTTACTGTATCTCTTGGACCTCCTTATTGACGATGAAACACAGAAATTGCATTCAAATTTAATACAAAAGGAGCAATGCCGACTTAAGTACAAGAGGACTGACACTCTAACTTTCGATGATTTGAACTTCTGCTGTGGGTCCAGTTTCAGATTCCGATGCTTCAATTCAGGTTTACTGTATCACTTGGACCTTCTTATTGACGATGAAACACAGAAATTATATCCGAATTTAATACAAAAGGCACAATGCCGACTTAAGTACACGAGGACTGACACTCTAACTTTCTATGATTTGTACCTCTGCTGTGAGACCAGTTTTAGATTCCGATGCTTCACTTCAGGTTTACTGTATCCCTTGCACCCTCTTATTGACAATGAAGCACAGAAATTGCATCCGAATTTAATACAAAAGGCACAATGCCGACTTAAGTACAAGAGGACTGACACTCTATCTCTCGATGATTTGAACCTCTCCTGTGAGTCCAGTTTTAGTTTCCGATGTTTCACTACCAGGTTTACTGTATCCCTTGGACCTTCTTATTGACGATGAAACACAGATATTGCATCCGAATTTAATACAAAAGGCACAATGCCGACTTAAGTACAAGAGGACTGACACTCTAACTTTCTATGATTTGAACGTCTGCTGTAAGTCCTGTTTTAGATTCCGATGCTTCACTTCAGGTTTACTGTTTCCGTTGGACCTTCTTATTGGCGATGAAACACAGAAATTGCATCCGAATTTAATGCAAAAGGCACAATGCCGACTTAAGTACAAGAGGACTGACGCTCTAACTTCCTATGAATTGAACCACTCCTGTGAGTCCGGTCTTAGATTCCGATGCTTCACTTCAGGTTTAATGTATACCTTGGACTTTCTTATTGACAATGAAACACAGAAATTGCATCCGAATTTAATACAAAAGACACAATGCTGACTTCAGTACAAGAGGACTGACACTCTAACTTTCTATGATTTGAACCTCTCCTGTGAGTCCAGTTTTAGATTCCGATGCTTCACTTCAGCTTTACTGTTTCCCTTGGACCTGCGTATTGACGATGAAACACAGAAATTGCATTCGAATTTGATACAAAAGGCACAATGCCGACTTAAGTACAAGAGGACTGACACTCAAACTTTCTATGAATTTGATTCTCTCCTGTGAGTCCAGTTTTAGATTCCGATGCTTCACTTCAGGTTTACTGAATCCCTTGGACCTTCTTATTGACGATGAAACACAGAAATTGCACCCGAATTTAATGCAAAAGGCACAATGCAACTTAAGTACAAGAGGACTGACACTCTAGCTTTATATGATTTTAACCACTCCTCTGAGTCCAGTTTTAGATTCCGATACTCCACTTCAGGTTTACTGTCTCCCATGGACCTTCTTATTGACGATGAAACACAGAAATTGCATCCTAATTTAATACAAAAGGCACAATGCCGACTTAAGTACAAGGGGACTGACCCTACAGTTTCCTATGATTAGAACCTCTCCTGTGAGTCCAGTTTTAGTTTCCGATGCTTCACTTCAGGTTTACTGCATAATTTGGACCTTCTTAATGACGATGAAACACAGAAATTGCATCCGAATTTAATACAAAAGGCACAATGCCGACTTAAAGACTAGAGGACTGACTCTCTAAGTTTCTATGATTTCAACCTCTCTTGTGAGTCCAGTTTTAGATTCCGTTGCTTCACTTCAGGTTTACTGTATTCCTTGGACCTTCTTATTGACGATGAATCACAGAAAATGCATCCGATTTTAATACTAAAGGCACAATGCCGACTTAAGTACTAGAGGACTGACACTCTAAGTTTCTATGATTTCAACCTCTCTTGTGAGTCCAGTTTCAGATTCCGTTGCTTCACTTCAGGTTTACTGTAATTCTTGGACCTTCTTATTGACGATGAATCACAGAAAATACATCCGAATTTAATACAAAAGGCACAATGCCGACTTAAGTACAAGAGGACTGACACTCTAAATTTCTATGATTTGATCCTCTCCGGTTAGTACAGTTTCAGATTCCGATGCCTCACTTCAGGTTTACTGTATCCCTTGGACCTCCTTATTGACGATGAAACACAGAAATTGCATCCAAATTTAATACAAAAGGAACAATGCCGACTTAAGTACAAGTGGACTGACACTCTAACTTTCGATGATTTGAACTTCTCCTGTGGTTCCTGTTTCAGATTCCGATGCTTCAATTCAGCTTTACTGTATCACTTGGACCTTCTTATTGACGATGAAACACAGAAATTATATCCGAATTTAATACAAAATGCACAATTCCGACTTAAGTACAAGAGGACTGACACTCTAACTCTCTATGATTTGAACCTCTCCTGTGAATCCAGTTTTTGATTCCGATGCTTCACTTCAGGTTTACTGTATCCCTTGGACCTTCTTATTGACGATGAAACACAGAAATTGCATCCGAATTTGATACAAAAGGTACAATGCCGACTTAAGTACCAGAGGACTGACACTCTAACTTTCGATGCTTTGAACCTCTCCTATGAGTCCAGTTTTAGATCCCGATGCTTTAATTCAGGTTTACTGTATACCTTGGACCTTCTTATTAACGATGAAACACAGAAATTGCATCCGAATTTAATACAAAAGGCACAATGCCGACTTATGTACAAGAGCACAGACACACTAACTTTCTATGACTTAAACCTCTCCTGTGAGTCCAGTTTTGGATTCCGATGCTTCACTTGAGGTTTACTGTTTCCCTTGGACCTTCTTATTGACGATGAAACACGGAAATTGCATCCGAATTTAATACAAAAGGCACAATGCCGACATAAATACAAGAGGACTGACACTCTAACTTTCAGTGATTTGAACATCTCCTGTGAGTCCAGTCTTAGATTCCGATGCTTCACTTCAGTTTTACTGTATACCTTGGACCATCTTATGGACGATGAAACACAGAAATTGCATCCGAATTTAATGCAAAAGGCACAATGCCGACTTAAGTACAAGAGGACTGACACACTAACTTTCTATGATTTGATCCTCTCCTGTGAGTCCAGTTTTAGATTCCGATGCTTCACTTCAGGTTTACTGTTTCACTTGGACCTTCTTATTGACGATGAATCACAGAAATTCCATCCGAATATAATACAAAAGGTGCAATGCCGACCTTAGAACAAGAGGACTGACACACTAACTTTCTATGATTTGAACCTCTCCTGTGAGTCCAGTTTTAGATTCCGATGCTTCACTTCAGGTTTACTGTATGAATTGGACCTTCTTATTGACGATAAGGCACAATGCTGACTTAAGTACAAGAGGACTGACACTCTAACTTTCATTGCTTTTGAACCCCTGCTGTGAGTCCAGTTTCAGATTCCGATGCTTCACTTCAGGTTTACTGTATCTCTTGGACCTTCTTATTGACGATGAATCACAGAAATTGCATCCGAATATAATACAAAAGGCGCAATGCCAACCTAAGTACAAGAGGACAGAAACACTAACTTTCTATGATTTGAACCTCTCCTGTGAGTCCAGTTTTAGGTTCCGATGCTTCACTTCAGGTTTACTGTAACCCTTGGACCTTCTTATTGACGATGAAACACAGAAATTGCATCCGAATTTAATACAAAAGGCACAATGCCGACTTAAGTACAAGAGGACTGACACACTAACTTTCTATGTTTTGAAACTCTCCTGTGAGTCCAGTTTTAGATTCCGATGCTTCACTTCAGGTTTACTATTTCCCTTGGACCTTCTTATTGACGATGAATCACAGAAATTGCATCTGAAATTAATACAAAAGGCGCTATGCTGACTTACGTACAAGAGGACTGACACACTAAATTTCTATGATTTGAACATCTCCTGTGTGTCTTGTTTTATATTCCGATGCTTCACTTCAGGTTTACTGTATCCCTTGGACCTTCTTGTTGACTATGAAACACAGAAATTGCATCCGAATTTAATACAAAAGGCACAATGCCTAGTTAAGTACAAGAGGACTGACACTCTAATTTCGATGATTTGTACCTCTCCTGTGAGTCCAGTTATAGATTCCGATGCTTCAATTCAGGTTTACTGTATCCCTTGGACCTTCTTATTGACGATGAAACACAGAAATTGCATCCGAATATAATACAAAAGGCCCAATGCCGACTTCAGTACAAGAGGACTGACTCTCTAACTTTCTATGATTTGAACCTCTCCTGTGAGTCCAGTTTTAGATTCCGATTCTTCACGTCAGGTTTACTGTATCCCTTGGACTTTCTTATTGTCGATGAAACACAGAAATTGCATTCGAATTTAATACAATAGGCACAATGCCGACTTAAGTACAAGAGGACTGACACTCTAACTTTCGATGATTTCAACTTCTCCTGTGGGTCAAGTTTCAGATTCCGATGCTTCAATTCAGGTTTACTGTATCACTTGGACCTTCTTATTGACGATGAAACTTAGAAATTATATCCGAATTTAATACAAAAGGCACAAAGCCGACATAAGTACAAGAGGACTGACACTCTAACTTTGTATGATTTTAACCTCGGCTGTGAGTCCAGTTTTAGATTCCGATGCTTCACTTCAGGTTTACTGTATCCCTTGGACCTTCGTATTGACGATGAAACTCAGAAATTGCATCCGAATTTAATACAAAAGGCACAATGCCGAGTTAAGTACAAGAGGACTGACGCTCTAACTTTCTATGATTTGAACCACTCCTGTGAGTCCTGTTTAAGATTCCGAAGCTTCACTTCAGGTTTACTGTATTTATTGGGCCTTCTTAATGACGATGAAACACAGAAATTGCATCCGAATTTAATACAAAAGGCACAATGCCCACTTAAGTACATGAGGACTGACACACTAACTCTCTATGATTTGAACCCCTCCTGTGAGTTAAGTTTTAGATTCCGATGCTTCACTACAGGTTTACTGTATCCCTTGGACCTTCTTATTGACGATGAAACACAGAAATTGCATCCGAATTTAATACAAGAGGCACAATGTCGACTTAAGTACAAGAGGACGGACACTCTAACTTTCGATGATATGAACCTCTCCTATGAGTCCAGTTTTAGATTCCGATGCTTCACTTCAGGTTTACTGTTTCCCTTGGGCCTTCTTATTGACGATGAAACACAGAAATTGCGTCCGAATTTAATACAAAAGGCACAATGCCGACTTAAGTACAAGAGGACTGTCACACTAACTTTCTATAATTTAAACCTCTCTTGTGAGTCCAGTTTTAGATTCCGATGCTTCACTTCAGGTTTACTGTTTTCCTTGGACCTTCTTATTGACGATGAAACACAGAAATTGCATCCGAATTTAATACAAAAGGCACAATGCTGACATAAGTACAAGAGGACTGACACTCTAACTTTCTATAATTTGAACATATGCTGTGAGTCCAGTCTTAGATTCCGATGCTTTACTTCAGTTTTTCTGTATCCCTTGGACCTTCTTATTGACGATGAATCACAAAAATTGCATACGAATTTAATACAAAAGGCACAATGCCGACTTAAGTACAAGAGGACTGACGCACAAACTTTCTATGATTTGAACCTCTCCTGTGAGTCCAGTTTTAGATTCCGATGCTTCACTTCAGGTTCACTGTTTCCCTTGGACCTTCTTATTGACGATGGAACACAGAAATTGCATCCGAATTTAATACAAAAGGCACAATGCCGACTTAAGTACAAGAGGACTGACACACTAACTTTCTATCATTTGAAACTCTCCTGTGAGTCCAGTTTCAGATTCCGATGCTTCCCTTGAGGTTTACTGCTTCCCTTGGACCTTCTTATTGACTATGAAACACAGATATTGCATCCAAATTTAATACCAAAGTACAATGCCGACATAAATACAAGAGGACTGACACTCTAACTTTCTATGATTTGAACATCTCCTGTGAGTCCAGTCTTAGATTCCGATGCTTCACTTCAGTTTTACTGTATACCTTGGACCTTCTTATTGACGATGAAACACAGAAATTGCATCCGAATTTAATACAAAAGGCACAATGGCGACTTAAGTACAAGAGGACTGACACACTAACTCTCTATGATTTGAACCTCTCCTGTGAGTCCAGTTTTAGACTCCGATGCTTCACTTCAGGTTTACTGTTTCCCTTGGACGTTCTTATTGACGATGAATCACAGAAATTGCATCCGAATGTAATACAAAAGGCGCAATGCCGACCTAAGTACAAGAGGACTGACACACTAACTTTCTATGATTTGAACCTCTCCTGTGAGTCCAGTTTTAGATTCCGATGCTTCACTTCAGGTTTACTGTATCCCTTGGACCTTCTTATTGACGATAAGGCACAATGCCGACTTAAGTACAAGAGGACTGACACTCTAACTTTCATTGCTTTTGAACCCCTGCTGTGAGTCCAGTTTCAGATTCCGATGTTTCACTTCAGGTTTACTGTATCCCTTGGACCTTCTTATTGACGATGAAACACAGAAATTGCATCTGAATTTAATACAAAATGCACAATGCCGACTTAAGTACAAGAGGACTGACACACTAACTTTCTATGATTTGAAACTCTCCTGTGAGTCCAGTTTTAGATTCCGATGCTTCACTTCAGGTTTACTGTTTCCCTTGGACCTTCTTATTGACGATGAATCACAGAAATTGCATCTGAATTTAATTCAAAAGGCGCAATGCTGACTTATGTACAAGAGGACTGACACACTAACTTTCTGTGATTTGAACCTCTCCTGTGAGTCTTGTTTTATATTCCGATGCTTCACTTCAGGTTTACTGTATCCCTTGGACCTTCTTATTGACGATGAAACACAGAAATTGCATCCGAATTTAATACAAACGGCACAATGCCGACTTAAGTACAAGAGGACTGACACTCTAACTTTCGATGCTTTGAACCTCTCCTATGAGTCCAGTTTTAGATTCCGATGCTTTAATTCAGGTTTACTGTATACCTTGGACCTTCCTATTAACGATGAAACACAGAAATTGCATCCGAATTTAATACAAAAGGCACAATGCCGACTTAAGTACAAGTGGACAGACACACTAACTTTCTATAGTTTAAACCTCTCCTGTGAGTCCAGTTTTAGATTCCGATGCTTCACTTGAGGTTTACTGTTTCCCTTGGACCTTCTTATTGACGATGAAACACAGAAATTGCATCCAAATTTAATACAAAAGGCACAATGCCGACATAAATACAAGAGGACTGACTCTCTAACTTTCTATGATTTGAACATCTCCTGTGAGTCCAGTTTTAGATTCCGATTCTTCACGTCAGGTTTACTGTATCCCTTGGACTTTCTTATTGTCGATGAAACACAGAAATTGCATTCGAATTTAATACAAAAGGCACAATGCCGACTTAAGTACAAGAGGACTGACACTCTAACTTTCGATGATTTGAACTGCTCCTGTGGGTCCATTTTCAGATTCCGAAGCTTCAATTCAGGTTTACTGTATCACTTGGACCTTCTTATTGACGATGAAAGACAGAAATTATATCCAAATTTAATACAAAAGGCACAAAGCCGACTTAAGTACAAGAGGACTGACACTCTAACTTTCTATGATTTTAACCTCCACTGTGAGTATAGTTTTAGATTCCGATGCTTCACTTCTGGTTTACTGTATCCCTTGGACCTTCGTATTGACGATGAAACACAGAAATTGCATCCCAATTTAATACAAAAGGCACAATGCCGACTTAAGTACAAGAGGACTGACGCTCTAAATTTCTATGATTTGAACCACTCCTGTGAGTCCTGTTTAAGATTCCGATGCTTCACTTCAGGTTTACTGTACTTCTTGGGCCTTCTTAATGACGATGAAACACAGATATTGCATCCGAATTTAATACAAAAGGCACAATGCCGACTTAAGTACATGAGGACTGACACTCTAACTCTCTATGATTTGAACCCTTCCTGTGTGTCCAGTTTTAGTTTCCGATGCTTTACTTCAGGTTTACTGTATCCCTTGGACCTTCTTATTGACGATGAAACACAGAAATTGCATCCGAATTTAATACAAAAGGCACAATGCCGACTTAAGTACAAGAGGACTGACACTCTAACTTTCGATGATTTGAACCTCTCCTATGAGTCCAGTTTTAGATTCCGATGCATTAATTCAGGTTTACTGTATACCTTGGACCTTCTTATTGACGATGAAACACAGAAATTTCATCCGAATTTAATACAAAAGGCACAATGCAGACTTAAGTACAAGAGGGCAGACACTCTAACTTTCTATGATTTGAACATCTGCTGTGAGTCCAGTTTTAGATTCCGATGCTTCACTTCAGGTTTACTGTTTCCCTTGGACCTTCTTATTGACGATGAAACACAGAAATTGCGTCCGAATTTAATACTAAAGGCACAATGCCGACTTAAGTACAAGAGGACTGACACACTAACTTTCTATGATTTAAACCTCTCTTGTGAGTCCAGTTTTAGATTCCGATGCTTTACTTCAGTTTTTCTGTATCCCTTGGACCTTCTTATTGACGATGAATCACAGAAATTGCATCCAAATTTAATACAAATGGCACAATGCCGACTTAAGTACAAGAGGACTGACACACTAACTTTCTATGATATGAACCTCTCCTGTGAGTCTAGTTTTAGATTCCGATGCTTCACTTCAGGTTTACTGTTTCCCTTGGACCTTCTTATTGACGATGAATCACAGAAATTGCATCCGAATATAATACAAAAGGCGCAATGCCGACATAAGTACAAGAGGACTGACACACTATCTTTCTATGATTTGAACCTCTCCTGTGAGTCCAGTTTTAGATTCCGATGTTTCACTTCAGGTTTACTGTTTCCCTTGGACCTTCTTATTGACGATGAATCACAGAAATTGCATCTGAATTTAATACAAAAGGCGCAATGCTGACTTACGTACAAGAGGACTGACACACTAACTTTCTTTGATTTGAACCTCTCCTGTGAGTCTTGTTTTATATACCGATGCTTCACTTCAGGTTTACTGTATCCCTTGGACCTTCTTATTGACGATGAAACACAGAAATTGCATCCGAATTTAATACAAAAGGCACAATGCCGACTTGAGTACAAGAGGACTGACACTCTAATTTCGATGATTTGTACCTCTCCTGTGATTCCAGTTTTAGATTCCGATGATTCAATTCAGGTTTACTGTATCCCTTGGACCTTCTTATTGACGATGAAACACAGAAATTGCATCCGAATATAATACAAAAGGCCCAATGCCGACTTAAGTACAAGAGGACTGACTCTCTAACTTTCTATGATTTGAACCTCTCCTGTGAGTCCAGTTTTAGATTCCGATGCTTCACTTCAGGTTTACTGTTTCCCTTGGACCTTCTTATTGAAGATAAGGCACAATGCCGACTTAAGTACAAGAGGACTGACACTCTAACTTTCATTGCTTTTGAACCCCTGCTGTGAGTCCAGTTTCAGATTCCGATGCTTCACTTCAGGTTTACTGTATCCCTTGGACCTTCTTATTGACGATGAAACACAGAAATTGCATCCAAATTTAATACAAAAGGCACAATGCACACTTAAGTACAAGAGGACTGACGCTCTAACTTCCTATGATTTGAGCCACTCCTGTGAGTCCGGTCTTAGATTCCGATGCTTCACTTCAGGTTTAATGTATACCTTGGACTTTCTTATTGACAATGAAACACAGATGTTGCATCCGAATTTAATACAAAAGACACAATGCTGACTTCAGTACAAGAGGACTGACACTCTAACTTTCTATGATTTGAACCTCTCCTGTGAGTCCAGTTTTAGATTCCGATGCTTCACTTCAGGTTTACTGTTTCCCTTGGACCTTCGTATTGACGATGAAAGACAGAAATTGTATTCGAATTTGATACAAAAGGCACAATGCCGACTTAAGTACAAGAGGACTGACACTCAAACTTTCTATGAATTTGATTCTCTCCTGTGAGTCCAGTTTTAGATTCCGATGCTTCACTTCAGGTTTACTGAATCCCTTGGACCTTCTTATTGACGATGAAACACAGAAATTGCACCCGAATTTAATGCAAAAGGCACAATGCCAACTTAAGTATAAGAGGACTGACACTCTAGCTTTATATGATTTGAACCACTCCTCTGAGTCCAGTTTTAGATTCCGATACACCACTTCAGGTTTACTGTCTCCCATGGACCTTCTTATTGACGATGAAACACAGAAATTGCATCCGAATTTAATACAAAAAGCACAATGCCGACTTAAGTACAAGGGGACTGACCCTACAGCTTCCTATGATTAGAACCTCTCCTGTGAGTCCAGTTTTAGTTTCCGATGCTTCACTTCAGGTTTACTGCATAATTTGGACTTTCTTAATGACGATGAAACACAGAAATTGCGTCCGAATGTAATACAAAAGACACAATGCCGACTTAAGTACTAGAGGACTGACACTCTAAGTTTCTATGATTTCAACCTCTCTTGTTAGTCCAGTTTTAGATTCCGTTGCTTCACTTCAGGTTTACTGTATTCCTTGGACCTTCTTATTGACGATGAATCACAGAAAATGCATCCGAATT
This sequence comes from Schistocerca serialis cubense, assembly GCF_023864345.2. NCBI lineage: Eukaryota > Metazoa > Arthropoda > Insecta > Orthoptera > Acrididae > Schistocerca > Schistocerca serialis. Next base: position 88,608,386 of record NC_064645.1, read on the forward strand.
TAATACAAAAGGCACAATGCCGACTTAAGTACAAGAGGACTGACACTCTAAATTTCTATGATTTGATCCTCTCCGGTGAGTCCAGTTTCCGATTCCGATGCTTCACTTCAGGTTTACTGTATCCCTTGGACCTCCTTATTGACGATGAAACACAGAAATTGCATCCAAATTTAATACAAAAGGAACAATGCCGACTTAAGTACAAGAGGACTGACACTCTAACTTTCGATGATTTGAACTTCTCCTGTGGTTCCTGTTTCAGATTCCGATGCTTCAATTCAGCTTTACTGTATCACTTGGACCTTCTTATTGACGATGAAACACAGAAATTATATCCGAATTTAATACAAAAGGCACAATGCCGACTTAAGTACAAGAGGACTGACACTCTAACTCTCTATGATTTGAACTTCTCCTGTGGGTCCAGTTTCAGATTCCGATGCTTCAATTCAGGTTTACTGTATCCCTTGGACCTTCTTATTGACGATGAAACACAGAAATTACATCCGAATTTAATACAAAAGGCACAATGCCGTCTTAAGTACAAGAGGACAGACACACTAACTTTCTATGATTTGAACCTCTCCTGTGAGTCCAGTTTTAGATTCCGATGCTTCATTTCGGGTTTACTGTTTCTCTTGGACCTTCTTATTGACGATGAAACACAGAAATTGCATCCGAATTTAATACAAATGGCACAATGCCGACTTAAGTACAAGAGGACAGACACACTAACTTTCTATGATTTAAACCTCTCCTGTGAGTCCAGTTTTAGATTCCGATGCTTCACTTGAGGTTTACTGTTTCCCTTGGACCTTCTTATTGACGATGAAACAAAGAAATTGCACTCAAATTTAATACAAAAGGCACAATGCCGACATAAATACAAGAGGACTGACACTCTAACTTTCTATGATTTGAACATCTCCTGTGAGTCCAGGCTTAGATTCCGATGCTTCACTTCAGTTTTACTGTATACCTTGGACCTTCTTATTGACGATGAAACACAGAAATTGCATCCGAATTTAATACAAAAGGCACAATGCCGACTTAAGTACAAGAGGACTGACACACTAACTTTCTATGATTTGAACCTCTCCTGTGAGTCCAGTTTTAGATTCCGATGCTTCACTTCAGGTTTACTGTTTCCCTTGGACCTTCTTATTGACGATGAATCACAGAAATTGCATCCGAATATAATACAAAAGGCGCAATGCCGACCTAAGTACAAGAGGACTGACACACTAACTTTCTATGATTTGAACCTCTCCTGTGAGTCCAGTTTTAGGTTCCGATGCTTCACTTCAGGTTTACTGTAACCCTTGGACCTTCTTATTGACGATGAAACACAGAAATTGCATCCGAATTTAATACAAAAGGCACAATGCCGACTTAAGTACAAGAGGACTGACACACTAACTTTCTATGATTTGAAACTCTCCTGTGAGCCCAGTTTTAGATTCCGATGCTTCACTTCAGGTTTACTGTTTCCCTTGGACCTTCTTATTGACGATGAATCACAGAAATTGCATCTGAAATTAATACAAAAGGCGCTATGCTGACTTACGTACAAGAGGACTGACACACTAACTTTCTATGATTTGAACCTCTCCTGTGAGTCTTGTTTTATATTCCGATGCTTCACTTCAGGTTTACTGTATCCCTTGGACCTTCTTGTTGACTATGAAACACAGAAATTGCATCCGAATTTAATACAAAAGGCACAATGCCTAGTTAAGTACAAGAGGACTGACACTCTAATTTCGATGATTTGTACCTCTCCTGTGAGTCCAGTTATAGATTCCGATGCTTCAATTCAGGTTTACTGTATCCCTTGGACCTTCTTATTGACGATGAAACACAGAAATTGCATCCGAATATAATACAAAAGGCCCAATGCCGACTTCAGTACTAGAGGACTGACTCTCTAACTTTCTATGATTTGAACCTCTCCTGTGAGTCCAGTTTTAGATTCCGATTCTTCATGTCAGGTTTACTGTATCCCTTGGACTTTCTTATTGTCGATGAAACACAGAAATTGCATTCGAATTTAATACAATAGGCACAATGCCGACTTAAGTACAAGAGGACTGACACTCTAACTTTCGATGATTTGAACTTCTCCTGTGGGTCAAGTTTCAGATTCCGATGCTTCAATTCAGGTTTACTGTATCACTTGGACCTTCTTATTGACGATGAAACTTAGAAATTATATCCGAATTTAATACAAAAGGCACAAAGCCGACTTAAGTACAAGAGGACTGACACTCTAACTTTGTATGATTTTAACCTCTGCTGTGAGTCCAGTTTTAGATTCCGATGCTTCACTTCAGGTTAACTGTATCCCTTGGACCTTCGTATTGACGATGAAACTCAGAAATTGCATCCGAATTTAATACAAAAGGCACAATGCCGACTTAAGTACAAGAGGACTGACGCTCTAACTTTCATTGCTTTTGAACCCCTGCTGTGAGTCCAGTTTCAGATTCCGATGCTTCAATTAAGGTTTACTGTATCCCTTGGACCTTCTTATTGACGATAAGGCACAATGCCGACTTAAGTACAAGAGGACTGACACTCTAACTTTCATTGCTTTTGAACCCCTGCTGTGAGTCCAGTTTCAGATTCCGATGCTTCACTTCAGGTTTACTGTATCCCTTGGACCTTCTTATTGACGATGAAACACAGAAATTGCATCCGAATTTAATACAAAAGGCACAATGCCGACTTAAGTACAAGAGGACTGACACACTAACTTTCTATGATTTGAAACTCTCCTGCGAGTCCAGTTTTAGATTCCGATGCTTCACTTCAGTTTTACTGTATACCTTGGACCTTCTTATTGACGATGAAACACAGAAATTGCATCCGAATTTAATACAAAAGGCACAATGGCGACTTAAGTACAAGAGGACTGACACACTAACTCTCTATGATTTGAACCTCTCCTGTGAGTCCAGTTTTAGACTCCGATGCTTCACTTCAGGTTTAGTGTTTCCCTTGGACCTTCTTATTGACGATGAATCACAGAAATTGCATCCGAATGTAATACAAAAGGCGCAATGCCGACCTAAGTACAAGAGGACTGACGCACTAACTTTCTATGATTTGAACCTCTCCTGTGAGTCCAGTTTTAGATTCCGATGCTTCACTTCAGGTTTACTGTATCCCTTGGACCTTCTTATTGACGATAAGGCACAATGCCGACTTAAGTACAAGAGGACTGACACACTAACTTTCATTGCTTTTGAACCCCTGCTGTGAGTCCAGTTTCAGATTCCGATGTTTCACTTCAGGTTTACTGTATCCCTTGGACCTTCTTATTGACGATGAAACACAGAAATTGCATCTGAATTTAATACAAAATGCACAATGCCGACTTAAGTACAAGAGGACTGACACACTAACTTTCTATGATTTGAAACTCTCCTGCGAGTCCAGTTTTAGATTCCGATGCTTCACTTCAGGTTTACTGTTTCCCTTGGAACTTCTTATTGACGATGAATCACAGAAATTGCATCTGAATTTAATACAAAAGGCGCAATGCTGACTTACGTACAAGAGGACTGACACACTAACTTTCTGTGATTTGAACCTCTCCTGTGAGTCTTGTTTTATATTCCGATGCTTCACTTCAGGTTTACTGTATCCCTTGGACCTTTTTATTGACGATGAAACACAGAAATTGCATCCGAATTTAATACAAAAGGCACAATGCCGACTTAAGTACAAGAGGACTGACACTCTAACTTTCGATGCTTTGAACCTCTCCTATGAGTCCAGTTTTAGATTCCGATGCTTTAATTCAGGTTTACTGTATACCTTGGACCTTCCTATTGACGATGAAACACAGAAATTGCATCTGAATTTAATACAAAAGGCACAATGCCGACTTAAGTACAAGTGGACAGACACACTAAATTTCTATAATTTAAACCTCTCCTGTGAGTCCAGTTTTAGATTCCGATGCTTCACTTGAGGTTTACTGTTTCCCTTGGACCTTCTTATTGACGATGAAACACAGAAATTGCATCCAAATTTAATACAAAAGGCACAATGCCGACATAAATACAAGAGGACTGACACTCTAACATTCTATGATTTGAACATCTCCTGTGAGTCCAGTTTTAGATTCCGATTCTTCACGTCAGGTTTACTGTATCCCTTGGACTTTCTTATTGTCGATGAAACACAGAAATTGCATTCGAATTTAATACAAAAGGCACAATGCCGACTTAAGTACAAGAGGACTGACACTCTAATTTTCGATGATTTGAACTTCTCCTGTGGGTGCAGTTTCAGATTCCGATGCTTCAATTCAGGTTTACTGTATCACTTGGACCTTCTTATTGACGATGAAGGACAGAAATTATATCCAAATTTGATACAAAAGGCACAAAGCCGACTTAAGTACAAGTGGACTGACACTCTAACATTCTATGATTTTAACCTCCACTGTGAGTCCAGTTTTAGATTCCGATGCTTCACTTCTGGTTTACTGTATCCCTTAAACCTTCGTATTGACGATGAAACACAGAAATTGCATCCGAATTTAATACAAAAGGCACAATGCCGACTTAAGTACAAGAGGACTGACGCTCTAAATTTCTATGATTTGAACCACTCCTGTGAGTCCTGTTTAAGATTCCAATGCTTCACTTCAGGTTTACTGTATTTCTTGGGCCTTCTTAATGACGATGAAACACAGATATTGCATCCGAATTTAATACAAAAGGCACAATGCCGACTTAAGTACCAGAGGACTGACACTCTAACTCTCTATGATTTGAACCCCTCCTGTGTGTCCAGTTTTAGATTCCGAGGCTTCACTTCAGGTTTACTGTATCCCTTGGACCTTCTTATTGACGATGAAACACAGAAATTGCATCCGAATTTAATACAAAAGGTACAATGCCGACTTAAGTACAAGTGGACAGACACTCTAACTCTCTATGATTTGAACCCCTCCTGTGTGTCCAGTTTTAGATTCCGATGCTTCACTTGAGGTTTACTGTTTCCCTTGGACCTTCTTATTGACGATGAAACACAGAAATTGCATCCAAATTTAATACAAAAGGCACAATGCCGACATAAATACAAGAGGACTGACACTCTAACTTTCTATGATTTGAACATCTCCAGTGAGTCCAGTCTTAGATTCCGATGCTTCACTTCAGTTTTACTGTATACCTTGGACCTTCTTATTGACGATGAAACACAGAAATTGCATCCGAATTTAATACAAAAGGCACAATGCCGACTTAAGTACAAGAGGACTGACACACTAACTTTCTATAATTTGAACCTCTCTTGTGAGTCCAGTTTTAGATTCCGATGCTTCACTTCAGGTTTACTGTTTCCCTTGGACCTTCTTATTGACGATGAATCACAGAAATTGCATCCGAATATAATACAAAAGGCGCAATGCCGACCTAAGTGCAAGAGGACTGACACACTAACTTTCTATGATTTGAACCTCTCCTGTGAGTCCAGTTTTAGGTTCCGATGCTACACTTCAGGTTTACTGTAAACCTTGGACCTTCTTATTGACGATGAAACACAGAAATTGCACCCGAATTTAATACAAAAGGCACAATGCCGACTTAAGTACAAGAGGACTGACACACTAACTTTCTATGATTTGAAACTCTCCTGTGAGTCCAGTTTTAGATTCCGATGCTTCACTTCAGGTTTACTGCTTCCCTTGGACCTTCTTATTGACGATGAATCACAGAAATTGCATCTGAAATTAATACAAAAGGCGCTATGCTGACTTACGTACAAGAGGACTGACACACTAACTTTCTATGATTTGAACCACTCCTGTGAGTCTTGTTTTATATTCCGATGCTTCACTTCAGGTTTACTGTATCCCTTGGACCTTCTTGTTGACTATGAAACACAGGAATTGCATCCGAATTTAATACAAAAGGCACAATGCCTAGTTAAGTACAAGAGGACTGACACTCTAATTTCGATGATTTGTACCTCTCCTGTGAGTCCAGTTATAGATTCCGATGCTTCAATTCAGGTTTACTGTATCCCTTAGACCTTCTTATTGACGATGAAACACAGAAATTGCATTCGAATTTAAGACAATAGGCACAATGCCGACTTAAGTACAATAGGACTGACACTCTAACTTTCGATGATTTGAACTTCTCCTGTGGGTCAAGTTTCAGATTCCGATGCTTCAATTCTGGTTTACTGTATCACTTGGACCTTCTTATTGACGATGAAACTTAGAAATTATATCCGAATTTAATACAAAAGCACAAAGCCGACTTAAGTACAAGAGGACTGACCCTCTAACTTTGTATGATTTTAACCTCTGCTGTGAGTCCAGTTTTAGATTCCGATGCTTCACTTCAGGTTAACTGTATCCCTTGGACCTTCGTATTGACGATGAAACTCAGAAATTGCATCCGAATTTAATACAAAAGGCACAGTGCCGACTTAAGTACAAGAGGACTGACGCTCTAACTTTCTATGATTTGAACCACTCCTGTGAGTCCTGTTTAAGATTCCGATGCTTCACTTCAGGTTTACTGTATTTATTGGGCCTTCTTAATGACGATGAGACACAGAAATTGCATCCGAATTTGATACAAAAGGCACAATGCCCACTTAAGTACATGAGGACTGACACTCTAACTCTCTATGATTTGAACCCCTCCTGTGAGTTAAGTTTTAGATTCCGATGCTTCACTACAGGTTTACTGTATCCCTTGGACCTTCTTATTGACGATGAAACACAGAAATTGCATCCGAATTTAATACAAAAGGTACAATGTCGACTTAAGTACAAGATGACTGACACTCTAACTTTCGATGATATGAACCTCTCCTATGAGTCCAGTTTTAGATTCCGATGCTTCACTTCAGGTTTACTGTTTCCCTTGGGCCTTCTTATTGACGATGAAACACAGAAATTGCGTCCGAATTTAATACAAAAGGCACAATGCCGACTTAAGTACAAGAGGACTGTCACACTAACTTTCTATGATTTAAACCTCTCTTGTGAGTCCAGTTTTAGATTCCGATGCTTCACTTCAGGTTTACTGTTTTCCTTGGACCTTCTTATTGACGATGAAACACAGAAATTGCATCCGAATTTAATACAAAAGGCACAATGCTGACATAAGTACAAGAGGACTGACACTCTAACTTTCTGTGATTTGAACATATGCTGTGAGTCCAGTCTTAGATCCCGATGCTTTACTTCAGTTTTTCTGTATCCCTTGGACCTTCTTATTGACGATGAATCACAAAAATTGCATTCGAATTTAATACAAAAGGCACAATGCCGACTTAAGTACAAGAGGACTGACACACAAACTTTCTATGATTTGAACCTCTCCTGTGAGTCCAGTTTTAGATTCCGATGCTTCACTTCAGGTTTACTGTTTCCCTTGGACCTTCTTATTGACGATGAATCACAGAAATTGCATCCGAATATCATACAAAAGGCGCAATGCCGACCTAAGTACAAGAGGACTGACACACTAACTTTCTATGATTTGAACCTCTCCTGTGAGTCCAGTTTTAGATTCCGATGCTTCACTTCAGGTTTACTGTATCCCTTGGACCTTCTTATTGGCGATAAGGCACAATGCCAACTTCAGTACAAGAGGACTGACACTCTAACTTTCAATGCTTTTGAACCCCGGCTGTGAGTCCAGTTTCAGATTCCGATGCTTCACTTCAGGTTTACTGTATCCCTTGGACCTTCTTATTGACGATGAAACACAGAAATTGCATCCGAATTTAATACAAAAGGCACAATGCCGACTTAAGTACAAGAGGACTGACACACTAACTTTCTATGATTTGAAACTCTTCTGTGAGTCCAGTTTTAGATTCCGATGCTTCACTTAAGGTTTACTGTTTACCCTTGGACATTCTTATTGACGATGAATCACAGAAATTGCATCTGAATTTAATACAAAAGGCGCAATGCTGACTTACGTATAAGAGGACTGACACACTAACTTTCTATGATTTGAACTTCTCCTGTGAGTCTTGTTTTATATTCCGATGCTTCACTTCAGGTTTACTGTATCCCTTGGACCTTCTTATTGACGATGAAACACAGAAATTCACCCGAATTTAATACAAAAGGCACAATGCCGACTTAAGTACAAGAGGACTGACACTCTAACTTTCGATGCTTTGAACCTCTCTTATGAGTCCAGTTTTAAATTCCGATGCTTGAATTCAGGTTTACTGTATACCTTGGACCTTCTTATTGACGATGAAACACAGAAATTGCATCCGAATTTAATACAAAGGCACAATGCCGACTTAAGTACAAGAGGACAGACACACTAACTTTCTATGATTTAAACCTCTCCTGTGAGTCCAGTTTTAGATTCCGATGCTTCCCTTGAGGTTTACTGTTTCCCTTGGACCTTCTTAATGACGATGAAACACAGATATTGGATCTAAATTTAATACAAAAGGCACAATGCCGACATAAATACAAGAGGACTGACACTCTAACTTTCTATGATTTGAACATCTCCTGTGAGTCCAGTCTTAGATTCCGATGCTTCACTTCAGTTTTACTGTATACCTTGGACATTCTTATTGACGATGAAACACAGAAATTGCATCCGAATTTAATACAAAAGGCACAATGGCGACTTAAGTACAAGAGGACTGACACACTAACTCTCTATGATTTGAACCTCTCCTGTGAGTCCAGTTTTAGACTCCGATGCTTCACTTCAGGTTTACTGTTTCCCTTGGACCTTCTTATTGACGATGAATCACAGAAATTGCATCCGAATGTAATACAAAAGGCGCAATGCCGACCTAAGTACAAGAGGACTGACGCACTAACTTTCTATGATTTGAACCTCTCCTGTGAGTCCAGTTTTAGATTCCGATGCTTCACTTCAGGTTTACTGTATCCCTTGGACCTTCTTATTGACGATAAGGCACAATGCCGACTTATGTACAAGAGGACTGACACTCTAACTTTCATTGCTTTTGAACCCCTGCTGTGAGTCCAGTTTCAGATTCCGATGTTTCACTTCAGGTTTACTGTATCCCTTGGACCTTCTTATTGACGATGAAACACAGAAATTGCATCTGAATTTAATACAAAATGCACAATGCCGACTTAAGTACAAGAGGACTGACACACTAACTTTCTATGATTTGAAACTCTCCTATAAGTCCAGTTTTAGATTCCGATGCTTCACTTCAGGTTTACTGTATACCTTGGACCTTCCTATTGACGATGAAACACAGAAATTGCATCTGAATTTAATACAAAAGGCACAATGCCGACTTAAGTACAAGTGGACAGACACATTAAGTTTCTATGATTTGAACCTCTCCTGTGAGCCCAGTTTTAGATTCCGATGCTTCACTTCAGGTTTACTGTATCCCTTGGACTTTCTTATTGTCGATGAAACACAGAAATTGCATTCGAATTTAATACAAAAGGCACAATGCCGACTTAAGTACAAGAGGACTGACACTCTAATTTTCGATGATTTGAACTTCTCCTGTGGGTCCAGTTTCAGATTCCGATGCTTCAATTCAGGTTTACTGTATCACTTGGACCTTCTTATTGACGATGAAAGACAGAAATTATATCCAAATTTAATACAAAAGGCACAAAGCCGACTTAAGTACAAGAGGACTGACACTCTAACTTTCTATGATTTTAACCTCCACTGTGAGTCCAGTTTTAGATTCCGATGCTTCACTTCTGGTTTACTGTATCCCTTGGACCTTCGTATTGACGATGAAACACAGAAATTGCATCCGAATTTAATGCAAAAGGCACAATGCCGACTTAAGTACAAGAGGACTGACGCTCTAAATTTCTATGATTTGAACCACTCCTGTGAGTCCTGTTTAAGATTCCGATGCTTCACTTCAGGTTTACTGTATTTCTTGGGCCTTCTTAATGACGATGAAACACAGATATTGCATCCGAATTTAATACAAAAGTCACAATGCCGACTTAAGTACATGGGGACTGACACTCTAACTCTCTATGATTAGAACCCCTCCTGTGTGTCCAGTTTTAGATTCCGATGCTTCACTTCAGGTTTACTGTATCCCTTGGACCTTCTTATTGACGATGAAACACAGAAATCGCATCCGAATTTAATACAAAAGGCACAATGCCGACTTAAGTACAAGAGGACTGACACTCTAACTTTCGATGATTTGAACCTCTCCTATGAGTCCAGTTTTAGATTCCGATGCATTAATTCAGGTTTACTGTATACCTTGGACCTTCTTATTGACGATGAAACACAGAAATTTCATCCGAATTTAATACAAAAGGCACAATGCAGACTTAAGTACAAGAGGAAATACACACTAACTTTCTTTGATTTGAACCTCTCCTGTGAGTCCAGTTTTAGATTCCGATGCTTTACTTCAGTTTTTCTGTATCCCTTGGACCTTCTTATTGACGATGAATCACAGAAATTGCATCCAAATTTAATACAAAAGGCACAATGCCGACTTAAGTACAAGAGGACTGACACACTAACCTTCTATGATTTGAATCTCTCCTGTGAGTCTAGTTTTAGATTCCGATGCTTCACTTCAGGTTTACTGTTTCCCTTGGACCTTCTTATTGACGATGAATCACAGAAATTGCATCCGAATATAATACAAAAGGCGCAATGCCGACCTAAGTACAAGAGGACTGACACACTAACTTTCTATGATTTGAACCTCTCCGGTGAGTCCAGTTTTAGATTTCGATGCTTCACTTCAGGTTTACTGTATCCCTTTGGACCTTCTTATTGACGATAAGGCACAATGCCGACTTAAGTACAAGAGGACTGACACTCTAACTTTCATTGCTTTTGAACCCCTGCTGTGAGTCCAGTTTCAGATTCCGATGCTTCACTTCAGGTTTACTGTATCCCTTGGACCTTCTTATTGACGATGAAACACAGAAATTGCAACCGAACTTAATACAAAAGGCACAATGCCGACTTAAGTACAAGAGGACTGACACACTAACTTTCTATGATTTGAAACTCTCCTGTGAGTCCAGTTTTAGATTCCGATGCTTCACTTCAGGTTTACTGTTTCCCTTGGACCTTCTTATTGACGATGAATCACAGAAATTGCATCTGAATTTAATACAAAAGGCGCAATGCTGACTTACGTACAAGAGGACTGACACACTAACTTTCTATGATATGAACCCCTCCTGTGAGTCTTGTTTTACATACCGATGCTTCACTTCAGGTTTACTGTATCCCTTGGACCTTCTTATTGACGATGAAACACAGAAATTGCATCCGAATTTAATACAAAAGGCACAATGCCGACTTAAGTACAAGAGGACTGACACTCTAATTTCGATGATTTGTACCTCTCCTGTGATTCCAGTTTTAGATTCCGATGCTTCAATTCAGGTTTACTGTATCCCTTGGACCTTCTTATTGACGATGAAACACAGAAATTGCATCCGAATATAATACAAAAGGCCCAATGCCGACTTAAGTACAAAAGGACTGACTCTCTAACTTTCTATGATTTGAACCTCTCCTGTGAGTCCAGTTTTAGATTCCGATGCTTCACTTCAGGTTTACTGTATCCCTTGGACCTTCTTATTGACGATAAGGCACAATGCCGACTTCAGTACAACAGGACTGACACTCTAACTTTCGATGATTTGAACTTCTCCTGTGGGTCCAGTTTCTGATTCCGATGCTTCAATTCAGGTTTACTGTATCACTTGGACCTTCTTATTGACGATGAAACACAGAAATTATATCCAAATTTAATACAAAAGGCACAAAGCCGACTTAAGTACAAGAGGACTGACACTCTAACTTTCTATGATTTTAACCTCTGCTGTGAGTCCAGTTTTAGATTCTGATGCTTCACTTCAGGTTTACTGTATCCCTTGGACCTTCGTATTGACGATGAAACACAGAAATTGCATCCGAATTTAATACAAAAAGCACAATGCCGACTTCAGTACAAGAGGACTGACGCTCTAACTTTCTATGATTTGAACCACTCCTGTGAGTCCTGTTTAAGATTCCGATGCTTCACTTCAGGTTTACTGTATTTCTTGGGCCTTCTTAATGACGATGAAAACAGAAATTGCATCCGAATTTAATACAAAAGGCACAATGCCGACTTAAGTACATGAGGACTGACACTCTAACTCTCTATGATTGGAACCCCTCCTGTGAGTCCAGTTCTAGATTCCGATGCTTCACTTCAGGTTTACTGTATCCCTTGGACCTTCTTATTGACGATGAAACACAGAAATTGCATCCGAATTTAATACAAAAGGCACAATGCCGACTTCAGTACAAGAGGACTGACACTCTAACTTTCGATGATTTGAACCTCTCCTATGAGTCCAGTTTTAGATTCCGATGCATTAATTCAGGTTTACTGTATACCTTGGACCTTCTTATTGACGATGAAATACAGGAATTGCATCCGAATTTAATACAAAAGGCACAATGCAGACTTAAGTACAAGAGGACAGACACACTAACTTTCTATGATTTGAACCTCTCCTGTGAGTCCAGTTTTAGATTCCGATGCTTCACTTCAGGTTTACTGTTTCCCTTGGACCTTCTTATTGACGATGAAACACAGAAATTGCGTCCGAATTTAATACAAAAGGCACAATGCCGACTTAAGTACAAGAGGACTGACACACTAACTTTCTATGTTTAAACCTCTCTTGTGGGTCTAGTTTTAGATTCCGATGCTTCACTTCAGGTTTACTGTTTTCCTTGGACCTTCTTATTGACAATGAAACACAGAAATTGCATCCGAATTTAATACAAAAGGCACAATGCCGACATAAGTACAAGAGGACTGACACTCTAACTTTCGATGATTTAAACCTCTCCTGTGAGTCCAGTTTTAGATTCCGATGCTTCACTTCAGGTTTACTGTATCCCTTGGACCTTCTTATTGACGATAAGGCACAATGCCGACTTAAGTACAAGAGGACTGACACTCTAACTTTCATTGCTTTTGAACCCCTGCTGTGAGTCCAGTTTCAGATTCCGATGCTTCACTTCAGGTTTACTGTATCCCTTGGACCTTCTTATTGACGATGAAACAAAGAAATCGCATCCGAATTTAATACAAAAGGCACAATGCCGGCTTAAGTACAACAGGACTGACCCACTAACTTTCTATGATTTGAGACACTCCTGTGAGTCCAGTTTTAGATTCCGATGCTTCACTTCGGGTTAACTGTTTCCCTTGGACCTTCTTATTGACGATGAATCACAAAAATTGTATCTGAATTTAATACAAAAGGTCAATGCTGACTTACGTACAAGAGGACTGACACACAAACTTTCTATGATTTGAACCTCTCCTGTGAGTCTTGTTTTAAATTCCGATGCTTCACTTCAGGTTTACTGTATCCCTTGGACCTTCTTATCGACGATGAAACACAGAAATTGCATCCGAATTTAATACAAAAGGCACAATGCTGACTTAAGTACAAGTGGACTGACACTCTAATTTCGATGATTTGTACCTCTCCTGTGAGTCCAGTTTTAGATTCCGATGCTTCAATTCAGGTTTACTGTATCCCTTGGACCTTCTTATTGACGATGAAACACAGAAATTGCATCCGAATATAATACAAAAGACCCAATGCCGACTTAAGTACAAGAGGACTGACTCTCTAACTTTCTATGATTTGAACATCTCCTGTGAGTCTAGTTTTAGATTCCGATGCTTCACTTCAGGTTTACTGTTTTCCTTGGACCTTCTTATTGACAATGAAACACAGAAATTGCATCCGAATTTAATACAAAAGGCACAATGCCGACATAAGTACAAGAGGACTGACACTCTAACTTTCTATGATTTGAACATCTTCTGTGAGTCCAGTCTTAGATTCCGATGCTTTACTTCAGTTTTTCTGTATCCCTTGGACCATCTTATTGACGATGAATCACAGAAATTGCATCCGAATTTAATACAAAACGCACAAAGCCGACTTAAGTACAAGAGGACTGACACACTAACTTTCTATGATTTGAACCTCTCCTGTGAGTCCAGTTTTAGATTCCGATGCTTCACTTCAGGTTTACTGTTTCCCTTGGACCTTCTTATTGAGGATGAATCACAGAAACTGTATCCGAATATAATACAAAAGGCGCAATGCCGACCTAAGTACAAGAGGACTGAAACACTAACTTTCGATGATTTAAACCTCTCCTGTGAGTAAAGTTATAAATTCCGATGCTTCACTTCAGGTTTACTGTATCCCTTGGACCTTCTTATTGACGATAAGGCACAATGCCGACTTAAGTACAAGAGGACTGACACTCTAACTTTCATTGCTTTTGAACCCCTGCTGTGAGTCCAGTTTCAGATTCCGATGCTTCACTTCAGGTTTACTGTATCCCTTGGACCTTCTTATTGACGATGAAACAAAGAAATCGCATCCGAATTTAATACAAAAGGCACAATGCCGGCTTAAGTACAACAGGACTGACCCACTAACTTTCTATGATTTGAAACACTCCTGTGAGTCCAGTTTTAGATTCCGATGCTTCACTTCGGGTTAACTGTTTCCCTTGGACCTTCGTATTGACGATGAATCACAAAAATTGTATCTGAATTTAATACAAAAGGTCAATGCTGACTTACGTACAAGAGGACTGACACACTAACTTTCTATGATTTGAACCTCTCCTGTGAGTCTTGTTTTAAATTCCTATGCTTCACTTCAGGTTTACTGTATCCCTTGGACCTTCTTATCGACGATGAAACACAGAAATTGCATCCGAATTTAATACAAAAGGCACAATGCTGACTTAAGTACAAGTGGACTGACACTCTAATTTCGATGATTTGTACCTCTCCTGTGAGTCCAGTTTTAGATTCCGATGCTTCAATTCAGGTTTACTGTATCCCTTGGACCTTCTTATTGACGATGAAACACAGAAATTGCATCCGAATATAATACAAAAGACCCAATGCCGACTTAAGTACAAGAGGACTGACTCTCTAACTTTCTATGATTTGAACATCTCCTGTGAGTCCAGTTTTAGATTCCGATTCTTCACGTCAGGTTTACTGTATCCCTTGGACTTTCTTATTGTCGATGAAACACAGAAATTGCATTCGAATTTAATACAAAAGGCACAATGCCGACTTAAGTACAAGAGGACTGACACTCTAACTTTCGATGATTTGAATTTCTCCTGTGGGTCCAGTTTCAGATTCCGATGCTTCAATTCAGGTTTACTGTATCACTTGGACCTTCTTATTGACGATGAAACACAGAAATTATATCCGAATTTAATACAAAAGGCTCAAAGCCGACTTAAATACAAGAGGACTGACACTCTAACTTTCTATGATTTTAACCTTTGCTGTAAGTCCAGTTTTAGATTCCGATGCTTTACTTCTGGTTTACTGTATCCCTTGGACCTTCGTATTGACGATGAAACACAGAAATTGCTTCCGAATTTAATACAAACGGCACAATGCCGACTTAAGTACAAGAGGACTGACGCTCTAACTTTCTATGATTTGAACCACTCCTGTGAGTCCTGTTTAAGATTCCGATGCTTCACTTCAGGTTCACTGAATCCCTTGGACCTTCTTATTGTCGATGAAACACAGAAATTGCATCCGAATTTAATACAAAAGGCACAATGCCGACTTAAGTACAAGAGGACTGACACTCTAACTTTCGATGATTTGAACCTCTCCTATGAGTCCAGTTTTAGATTCCGATGCATTAATTCAGGTTTACTGTATACCTTGGACCTTCTTATTGACGATGAAACACAGAAATTTCATCCGAATTTAATACAAAAGGCACAATGCAGACTTAAGTACAAGAGGACAGACACACTAACTTTCTATGATTTGAACCTCTCCTGTGAGTCCAGTTTTAGATTCCGATGCTTCACTTCAGGGTTACTGTTTTCCTTGGACCATCTTATTGACGATGAAACACAGAAATTGCATCCGAATTTAATACTATAGGCACAATGCCGACATAAGTACAAGAGGACTGACACTCTAACTTTCTATGATTTGAACATCTGCTGTGAGTCCAGTCTTGGATTCCGATGCTTTACTTCAGTTTTTCTGTATCCCTTGGACCTTCTTATTGACGATGAATCACAGAAATTGCATCCGAATTTAATACAAAAGGCACAATGCCGACTTAAGTACAAGAGGACTGACACACTAACTTTCTATGATATGAACCTCTCCTGTGAGTCCAGTTTTAGATTCCGATGCTTCACTTCAGGTTTACTGTATCCCTTGGACCTTCTTATTGACGATGAAACACAGAAATTGCATCCGAATTTAATACAAAAGGCACAATGCCGACTTAAGTACAAGAGGTCTGACACACTAACTTTCTATGATTTGAACCTCTGCTGAGAGTCCAGTTTTAGATTCCGATGCTTCACTTCAGGTTTACTGTTTCCCTTGGACCTTCATATTGACGATAAGGCACAATGCCGACTTAAGTACAAGAGGACTGACACTCTAATTTTCTATGATTTGAACCTCTGCTCTGAGTCCAGTTTTAGATTCCGTTTCTTCACTTCAGATTTACTGTATCCCTTGGACCTTCTTATTGACAATAAGGCACATTGCCGACTTAAGTACAAGAGGACTGACACTCTAACTCTCTATGATTTGAACCTCTGCTGAGAGTCCAGTTTTAGATTCCGATGCTTCACTTCAGGTTCACTGTATACCTTGGACCTTTGTATTGAAGATGTAACACAGAAATTGCATCCGAATTTAATACAAAAGGCACAATGCCGACTTAAGTACAAGAGGACTGACACACTAACTCTCTATGATTTGAATGTCTCCTGTGAGTCCAGTTTTAGATTCCAATGCTTCACTTCAGATTTACTGTATCGCTTGGACCTTCTTATTGCCGATAAGGCACAATGCCGACTTAAGTACAAGAGGACTGACACTCTAACTTTCTATGATTTGAACATCTGCTGTGAGTCCAGTTTTAGATTCCGATGCTTCACTTCAGGTTTACTGTATCCCTTGGACCATCTTATTGTCGATGAAACACAGAAATTGCATCCGAATTTAATACAAAAGGCTCAATGCCGACTTAAGTACAAGAGGACTGACACACTAACTTTCTATGATTTGAACCTCTCCTGTGAGTCCAGTTTTAGATTCCGATGCATCACTTCATTTTTACTGTATCCCTTGGACCTTCATATTGACGATGAAACACAGAAATTGCATCCGATTTTAATACAAAAGGCACAATGCCGACTTAAGTACAAGAGGACTGACACACTAGCTTTCTATGATTTGAACCTCTCCTGTGAGTCCAGTTTTAGATTCCGATGCTTCTATTCAGATTTACTGTATCCCTTGGACCATCTTATTGACGAAAAGGCACAATGCCGACTTAAGTACAAGAGGACTGACACTCTAACTTTCTATGATTTGAACCTCTGCTGTGAGTCCAGTTTTAGATTCCGATGCTTCACTTCCGGTTTACTGTATCCCTTGGACCTTCTTACTGACGATCAAACACAGAAATTGCATCCGAATTTAATACAAAAGGCACAATGCCGACTTAAGTACAAGAGGACAGACACTCTCTCTGTGATTAGAACCTCTGCTGTGAGTCCAGTTTTAGATTCCGATGCTACACTTCAGGTTCAATGTAACCCTTGGACCGTCTTATTAACGATGAAACACAGAAATTGCATTAGAATTTAATACAAAAGGCACAATGCCGACTTAAGTACAAGGGGACTGACACACTAACTTTCTATGATTTAAACCTCTCTTGTGAGTCCAGTTTTAGATTCCGATGCTTCACTTCAGGTTTACTGTTATCCTTGGACCTTCTTATTGACGATGAAACAAGAAATTGCATCCGAATTTAATACTAAAGGTACAATGCCGACATAAGTACAAGAGGACTGACACTCTAACATTCTATGATTTGAGCATCTGCTGTGAGTCCAGTCTTAGATTCCGATGCTTTACTTCAGTTTTTCTGTATCCCTTGTACCTTCTTATTGACGATGAATCACAGAAATTGCATCCGAATTTAATACAAAAGGCACAATGCCGACTTTAGTACAAGAGGACTGACACACTAACTTTCTATGATGTGAACCTCTCCTGTGAGTCCAGTTTTAGATTCCGATGCTTCACTTCAGGTTTACTGTTTCCCTTGGACCTTCTTATTGACGATGAATCACAGAAATTGCATCCGAATATAATACAAAAGGCGCAATGGCGACCTAAGTACAAGAGGACTGACACACTAACTTTCTATGATTTGAACCTCTCCTGTGAGTCCAGTTTTAGATTCCAATGCTTCACTTCAGGTTTACTGTATCCCTTGGACCTTCTTATTGACGATAAGGCACAATGCCGACTTAAGTACAAGAGGACTGACACTCTAACTTTCATTGCTTTTGAAACCCTGCTGTGAGTCCAGTTTCAGATTCCGATGCTTCACTTCAGGTTTACAGTATCCCTTGGACCTTCTTATTGACCATGAAACACAGAAATCGCATCCGAATTTAATACAAAAGGCACAATGCCGACTTAAGTACAAGAGGACTGACACACTAACTTTCTATGATTTGAAACTCTCCTGTGAGTCCAGTTTTAGATTCCGATGCTTCACTTCAGGTTTACTGTTTCCCTTGGACCTTCTTATTGACGATGAATCACAGAAATTGCATCTGAATTTAATACAAAAGGCGCAATGCTGACTTACGTACAAGAGGACTGACACACTAACTTTCTGTGATTTGAACCTCTCCTGTGAGTCTTGTTTTATATTCCGATGCTTCACTTCAGGATTACTGTATCCCTTGGACCTTCTTATTGACGATGAAACACAGAAATTGCATCCGAATTTAATACAAAAGGCACAATGCCGACTTAAGTACAAGAGGACTGACACTCTAATTTCGATGATTTGTACCTCTCCTGTGAGTCCAGTTTTAGATTCCGATGCTTCAATTCAGGTTTACTGTATCCCTTGGACCTTCTTATTGACGATGAAACACAGAAATTGCATCCGAATATAATACAAAAGACCCAATGCCGACTTATGTACAAGAGGACTGACTCTCTAACTTTCTATGATTTGAACCTCTCCTGTGAGTCCAGTTTTAGTTTCCAATTCTTCACGTCAGGTTGACTGTATCCCTTGGACTTTCTTATTGTCGATGAAACACAGAAATTGCATTCGAATTTAATACAAAAGGCACAATGCCGACTTAAGTACAAGAGGACTGACACTCTAATTTTCGATGATTTGAATTTCTCCTGTGGGTCCAGTTTCAGATTCCGATGCTTCAATTCAGGTTTACTGTATCACTTGGACCTTCTTATTGACGATGAAACACAGAAATTATATCCGAATTTAATACAAAAGGCACAAACCCGACTTAAGTACAAGAGGACTGACACTCTAACTTTCTATGATTTTAACCTCTGCTGTGAGTCCAGTTTTAGATTCCGATGGTTCACTTCAGGTTTACTGTATCCCTTGGACCTTCGTATTGACGATGAAACACAGAAATTGCATCCGAATTTAATACAAAAGGCACAATGCCGACTTAAGTACAAGAGGACTGACGCTCTAACATTCTATGATTTGAACCACTCCTGTGAGTCCTGTTTAAGATTCCGATGCTTCACTTCAGGTTTACTGTATTTCTTGGGCCTTCTTAATGACGATGAAACACAGAAATTGCATCCGAATTTAATACAAAAGGCACAATGCCGACTTAAGTACATGAGGACTGACACTCTAACTCTCTATGATATGAACCCCTCCTGTGAGTCCAGTTTTAGATTCCGATGCTTCACTTCAGGTTTACTGAATCCCTTGGACCTTCTTATTGACGATGAAACACAGATATTGCATCCGAATTTAATACAAAAGACACAATGCCGACTTAAGTACAAGAGGACTGACACTCTAACTTTAGATGATTTGAACTTCTCCTATGAGTCCAGTTTTAGATTCCGATGCATTAATTCAGGTTTACTGTATACCTTGTACCTTCTTATTGACGATGAAACACAGAAATTTCATCCGAATTTAATACAAAAGGCACAATGCAGACTTAAGTACAAGAGGACAGACACACTAACTTTCTATGATTTGAACCTCTCCTGTGAGTCCAGTTTTAGATTCCGATGCTTCACTTCAGGTTTACTGTTTCCCTTGGACCTTCTTATTGACGATGAAACACAGAAATTGCGTCCGAATTTAATACAAAGGGCACAATGCCGACTTAAGTACAAGAGGACTGACACACTAACTTTCTATGATTTAAACCTCTCTTGTGACACCAGTTTTAGATTCCGATGCTTCACTTCAGGATTACTGTTTTCCTTGGACCTTCTTATTGACGATGAAACACAGAAATTACATCCGAATTTAATACAAAAGGCACAATGCCGACATAAGTACAAGAGGACTGACACTCTAATTTTCTATGATTTGAACATCTGCTGTGAGTCCAGTCTTCGATTCCGATGCTTTACTTCAGTTTTTCTGTATCCCTTGGACCTTCTTATTGACGATGAATCACGGAAATTGCATCCGAATTTAATACAAAAGGCACAATGCCGACTTAAGTACAAGAGGACTGACACACTAACTTTCTATGATTTGAACCTCTGCTGTGAGTCCAGTTTTAGATTCCGATGCTTCACTTCAGGTTTACTGTATTCCTTGGACCTTCTTATTGACGATGAAACACAGAAATTGCATCCGAATTTAATACAAAAGGCACAATGCCGACTTAAGTACAAGAGGACTGACACACTAACTTTCTATGATTTGAATCTCTCCTGTGACTCCAGTTTTAGATTCCGATGCTTCACTTCAGGTTTACTGTATCTCTTGGACCTTCTTATTGACGATAAGGCACAATGCCGACTTAAGTACAAGAGGACTGACACTCTAACTTTCTATGATTTGAACCTCTGCTGTGAGTCCAGTTTTAGATTCCGATGCCTCACTTCAGGTTTACTGTTTCCCTTGGACCTTCTTATTGACGATGACACACAGAAATTACATCCGAATTTAATACAAAAGGCACAATGCCGACTTAAGTACAAGATGACTGAATCACTAACTTTCTATGATTGAACCTCTGCTCTGAGTCCAGTTTTAGATTCCGTTTCTTCACTTCAGATTTACTGTATCCCTTGGACCTTCTTATTGACGATAAGGCACATTGCCGACTTAAGTACAAGAGGACAGACACTCTAACTTTCTATGATTTGAACCTCTGCTGTGAGTCCAGTTTTAGATTCCGATGCTTCACTTCAGGTTTACTGTATCCCTTGGACCTTCGTATTGAAGATGAAACACAGAAATTGCATCCAAATTTAATACAAAAGGCACAATGCCGACTTAAGTACAAGAGGTCTGACAGACTAACTCTCTATGATTTGAATGTCTCCTGTGAGTCCAGTTTTAGATTCCGATGCTTCACTTCAGATTTACTGTATCCCTTGGACCTTCTTATTTACGATGAAACACAGAAATTGCATCCGAATTTAATACAAAAGGCACAATGCCGACTTAAGTAGAAGGGGACTGACCCTACAACTTTCTATGATTAGAACCTCTCCTGTGAGTCCAGTTTTAGTTTCCGCTGCTTCACTTCAGGTTTAATGTATACCTTGGACCTTCTTCTTGACGATGAAACACAGAAATTGCACCCGAATATAATGCAAAAGGCACATTGCCAACTTAAGTACAAGAGGACTGACACTCTAACTTTATATGATTTGAACCACTCCTGTGAGTCCAGTTTTAGATTCCGATACTCCACTTCAGGTTTACTGTCTCCCATGGACCTTCTTAATGACGATGAAACACAGAAATTGCATCCGAATTTAATACAAAAGGCACAATGCCGACTTAAGTACAAGGGGACTGACCCTACAACTTTCTATGATTAGAACCTCTCCTGTGAGTCCAGTTTTAGTTTCCGTTGCTTCACTTCAGGTTTACTGTCTCCCATGGACCTTCTTATTGACGATGAAACACAGAAATTTCATCCGAATTTAATACAAAATGCACATTGCCGACTTAAGTACAAGAGGACTGACACTCCAACTTTTTATGATTTTAAAATCTCCTGTGAGTCCAGTTTTAGATTCCGATGCATCACTTCAGGTTTACTGTATCCCTTGGACCTTCTTATTGACGATGAAGCACAGAAATTGCATCCGAATTTAATACAAACGACACAATGCCGACTTAAGTACAAGAGGACTGAGACTTTAACTTTCTATGATTTAAACCTCTATTGTGAGTCCAGTTTTAGATTCCGTTTATTCACTTCAGATTTACTGTATCCCTTGGACCTTCTTATTGACGATGAAACACAGAAATTATATCCGAATTTTATACAAAAGGCACAAAGCCGACTTAAGTACAAGAGGACTGACACTCTAACTTTCTATGATTTTAACCTTTGCTGTGAGTCCAGTTTTAGATTGCGATGCTTTACTTCAGGTTTACTGTATCCCTTGGACCTTCGTATTGACGATGAAACACAGAAATTGCATCCGAATTTAATACAAAAGGCACAATGCCGACTTAAGTACGAGAGGACTGACGCTCTAACTTTCTATGATTTGAACCACTCCTGTGAGTCCTGTTTAAGATTCCGATGCTTCACTTCAGGTTTACTGAATCCCTTGGACCTTCTTATTGTCGATGAAACACAGAAATTGCATCCGAATTTAATACAAAAGGCACAATGCCGACTTAAGTACAAGAGTACTGACACTCTAACTTTCGATGATTTGAACCTCTCCTATGAGTCCAGTTTTAGATTCCGATGCATTAATTCAGGTTTACTGTATACCTTGGACCTTCTTATTGACGATGAAACACAGAAATTTCATCCGAATTTAATACAAAAGGCACAATGCAGACTTAAGTACAAGAGGACAGACACACTAACTTTCTATGATTTGAACCTCTCCTGTGAGTCCAGTTTTAGATTCCGATGCTTCACTTCAGGTTTACTGTTTCCCTTGGACCTTCTTATTGACGATGAAACACAGAAATTGCGTCCGAATTTAATACAAAAGGCACAATGCCGTCTTAAGTACAAGAGGGCTGACACACTAACTTTCTATGATTTAAACCTCTCTTGTGAGTCCAGTTTTAGATTCCGATGCTTCACTTCAGGGTTACTGTTTTCCTTGGACCATCTTATTGACGATGAAACACAGAAATTGCATCCGAATTTAATACAAAAGGCACAATGCCGACATAAGTACAAGAGGACTGACACTCTAACCTTCTATGATTTGAACATCTGCTGTGAGTCCAGTCTTAGATTCCGATGCTTTACTTCAGTTATTCTGTATCCCTTGGACCTTCTTATTGACGATGAATTACAGAAATTGCATCCGAATTTAATACAAAAGGCACAATGCCGACTTAGGTACAAGAGGACTGACACACTAACTTTCTATGATATGAACCTCTCCTGTGAGTCCAGTTTTAGATTCCGATGCTTCACTTCAGGTTTACTGTTTCCCTTGGACCTTCTTATTGACGATAAGGCACAATGCCGACTTAAGTACAAGAGGACTGACACTCTAACTTTCTATGATTTGAACCTCTGCTGTGAGTCCAGTTTTAGATTCCGATGCTTCACTTCAGGTTTACTGTATCCCTTGGACCTTCTTATTGACGGTGAAACACAGAAATTGCATCCGAATTTAATACAAAAGGCACAATGCCGACTTAAGTACAAGAGGACTGACACACTAACTTTCTATGATTTGAACCTCTGCTGTGAGTCCAGTTTTAGATTCCGATGCTTCACTTCTGGTTTACTGTATCCCTTGGACCTTCTTATTGACGATAAGGCACAAGGCCGACTTAAGTACAAGAGGACTGACACTCTAACTTCCTATGATTTGAACCTCTGCTCTGAGTCCAGTTTTAGATTCCGTTTCTTCACTTCAGATTTACTGTATCCCTTGGACCTTCTTATTGACGATAAGGCACATTGCCGACTTAAGTACAAGAGGACTGACACTCTAACTCTCTATGATTTGAACCTCTGCTGTGAGTCCAGTTTTAGATTCCGATGCTTCACTTCAGGTTTACCGTATCCCTTGGACCTTCGTATTGAAGATGAAACACAGAAATTGCATACGAATTTAATACAAAAGGCACAATGCCGACTTAAGTACAAGAGGACTGACACACTAACTCTCTATGATTTGAATGTCTCCTGTGAGTCCAGTTTTAGATTCCGATGCTTCACTTCAGATTTACTGTATCCCTTGGACCTTCTTATTGACGATAAGGCACAATGCCGACTTAAGTACAAGAGGACTGACACACTAACTTTCTATGATTTGAACCTCTGCTGTGAGTCCAGTTTTAGATTCCGATGCTTCACTTCTGGTTTACTGTATCCCTTGGACCTTCTTATTGACGATAAGGCACAATGCCGACTTAAGTACAAGAGGACTGACACTCTAACTTCCTATGATTTGAACCTCTGCTCTGAGTCCAGTTTTAGATTCCGTTTCTTCACTTCAGATTTACTGTATCCCTTGGACCTTCTTATTGACGATAAGGCACATTGCCGACTTAAGTACAAGAGGACTGACACTCTAACTCTCTATGATTTCAACCTCTGCTGTGAGTCCAGTTTTAGATTCCGATGCTTCACTTCAGGTTTACCGTATCACTTGGACCTTCGTATTGAAGATGAAACACAGAAATTGCATACGAATTTAATACAAAAGGCACAATGCCGACTTAAGTACAAGAGGACTGACACACTAACTCTCTATGATTTGAATGTCTCCTGTGAGTCCAGTTTTAGATTCCGATGCTTCACTTCAGATTTACTGTATCCCTTGGACCTTCTTATTGACGATAAGGCACAATGTCGACTTAAGTACAAGAGGACTGACACTCTAACTTTCTAAGATTTGAACATCTGCTGTGAGTCCAGTTTTGGATTCCGATGCTTCACTTCAGGTTTACTGTATCCCTTGGACATTCTTATTGTCGATGAAACACAGAAATTGCATCCGAATTTAATACAAAAGGCACAATGCCGACTTCAGTACACGGCGACTGACGCACTAACTTTCTATGATTTGAACCTCTCCTGTGAGTCCAGTTTTAGATTCCGATGCTTCAATTCAGATTTACTGTATCCCTTGGACACTCTTATTGACGATAAGGCACAATGCCGACTTAAGTACAAGAGGACTGACACTCTAACTTTCTATGATTTTAACCTTTGCTGAGAGTCCAGTTTTAGATTGCGATGCTTTACTTCAGGTTTACTGTACCCCTTGGACCTTCGTATTGACGATGAAACACAGAAATTGCATCCGAATTTAATACAAAAGGCACAATGCCGACTTAAGTACAAGAGGACTGACGCTCTAACTTTCTATGATTTGAACCACTCCTGTGAGTCCTGTTTAAGATTCCGATGCTTCACTTTAGGTTTACTGAATCCCTTGGACCTTCTTATTGTCGATGAAACACAGAAATTGCATCCCAATTTAATACAAAAGGCACAATGCCGACTTAAGTACAAGAGTACTGACACTCTAACTTTCGATGATTTGAACCTCTCCTATGAGTCCAGTTTTAGATTCCGATGCATTAATTCAGGTTTACTGTATACCTTGGACCTTCTTATTGACGATGAAACACAGAAATTTCATCCGAATTTAATACAAAAGGCACAATGCAGACTTAAGTACAAGAGGACAGACACACTAACTTTCTATGATTTGAACCTCTCCTGTGAGTCCAGTTTTAGATTCCGATGCTTCACTTCAGGTTTACTGTTTCCCTTGGACCTTCTTATTGACGATGAAACACAGAAATTGCGTCCGAATTTAATACAAAAGGCACAATGCCGACTTAAGTACAAGAGGACTGACACACTAACTTCCTATGATTTAAACCTCTCTTGTGAGTCCAGTTTTAGATTACGATGCTTCACTTCAGGGTTACTGTTTTCCTTGGACCATCTTATTGACGATGAAACACAGAAATTGCATCCGAATTTAATACAAAAGGCACAATGCCGACATAAGTACAAGAGGACTGACACTCTAACTTTCTATGATTTGAACATCTGCTGTGAGTCCAGTCTTAGATTCCGATGCTTTACTTCAGTTATTCTGTATCCCTTGGACCTTCTTATTGACGATGAATTACAGAAATTGCATCCGAATTTAATACAAAAGGCACAATGCCGACTTAGGTACAAGAGGACTGACACACTAACTTTCTATGATATGAACCTCTCCTGTGAGTCCAGTTTTAGATTCCGATGCTTCACATCAGGTTTACTGTTTCCCTTGGACCTTCTTATTGACGATAAGGCACAATGCCGACTTAAGTACAAGAGGACTGACACTCTAACTTTCTATGATTTGAACCTCTGCTGTGAGTCCAGTTTTAGATTCCGATGCTTCACTTCAGGTTTACTGTATCCCTTGGACCTTCTTATTGACGATGAAACACAGAAATTGCATCCGAATTTAATACAAAAGGCACAATGCCGACATAAGTACAAGAGGACTGACACACTAACTTTCTATGATTTGAACCTCTGCTGTGAGTCCAGTTTTAGATTCCGATGCTTCACTTCTGGTTTACTGTAGCCCTTGGACCTTCTTATTGACGATAAGGCACAATGCCGACTTAAGTACAAGAGGACTGACACTCTAACTTCCTATGATTTGAACCTCTGCTCTGAGTCCAGTTTTAGATTCCGTTTCTTCACTTCAGATTTACTGTATCCCTTGGACCTTCTTATTGACGATAAGGCACATTGCCGACTTAAGTACAAGAGGACTGACACTCTAACTCTCTATGATTTGAACCTCTGCTGTGAGTCCAGTTTTAGATTCCGATGCTTTACTTCAGGTTTACCGTATCCCTTGGACCTTCGTATTGAAGATGAAACACAGAAATTGCATACGAATTTAATACAAAAGGCACAATGCCGACTTAAGTACAAGAGGACTGACACACTAACTCTCTATGATTTGAATGTCTCCTGTGAGTCCAGTTTTAGATTCCGATGCTTCACTTCAGATTTACTGTATCCCTTGGACCTTCTTATTGACGATAAGGCACAATGCCGACTTAAGTACAAGAGGACTGACACTCTAACTTTCTAAGATTTGAACATCTGCTGTGAGTCCAGTTTTGGATTCCGATGCTTCACTTCAGGTTTACTGTATCCCTTGGACATTCTTATTGTCGATGAAACACAGAAATTGCATCCGAATTTAATACAAAAGGCACAATGCCGACTTCAGTACACGGCGACTGACAGACTAACTTTCTATGATTTGAACCTCTCCTGTGAGTCCAGCTTTAGATTCCGATGCTTCACTTCAGATTTACTGTATCCCTTGGACCTTCTTATTGACGATGAAACACAGAAATTGCATCCGAATTTAATACAAAAGGCACAATGCCGACATAAGTACAAGAGGACTGACACACTAGCTTTCTATGATTTGAACCTCTCCTGTGAGTCCAGTTTTAGATTCCGATGCTTCAATTCAGATTTACTGTATCCCTTGGACACTCTTATTGACGATAAGGCACAATGCCGACTTAAGTACAAGAGGACTGACACTCTAACTTTCTATGATTTGAACCTCTGCTGTGAGTCCAGTTTTAGATTCCGATGGTTCACTTCCAGTTTACTGTATCCCTTGGACCTTCTTATTGACGATCAAACACAGAAATTGCATCCGAATTTAATACAAAAGGCACAATGCCGACTTAAGTACAAGAGGACTGACACTCTCTCTGTGATTAGAACCTCTGCTGTGAGTCCAGTTTTAGATTCCGATGCTTCACTTCAGGTTCAATGTAACCCTTGGACCGTCTTATTAACGATGAAACACAGAAATTGCATTAGAATTTAATACAAAAGGCACAATGCCGACTTAAGTACTAGAGGACTGACACACTAACTTTCTATGATTTAAACCTCTCCTGTGAGTCCAGTTTTAGATTCCGATGCTTCACTTCAGGTTTACTGTTTTCCTTGGACCTTCTTATTGACGATGAACCACAGAAATTGCATCCGAATTTAATACAAAAGGCACAATGCCGACATAAGTACAAGAGGACTGACACACTAACTTTCTATGATTTGAACATCTGCTGTGAGTCCAGTCTTAGATTCTGATGCTTTACTTCAGTTGTTCTGTATCCCTTGGACCTTCTTATTGACGATGAATCACAGAAATTGCATCCGAAGTTAATACAAAAGGCACAATGCCGGCTTAAGTACAAGAGGACTGACACACTAACTTTCTATGATTTGAACCTCTCCTGTGAGTCCAGTTTTAGATTCCGATGCTTCACTTCAGGTTTACTGTTTCCCTTGGACCTTCTTATTGACGATGAATCACAAAAATTGCATCCGAATATAATACAAAAGGCGCAATGCCGACCTAAGTACAAGAGGACTGACACACTAACTTTCTATGATTTGAACCTCTCCTGTGAGTCCAGTTTTAGATTCCGATGCTTCACTTCAGGTTTACTGAATCCCGTGGACCTTCTTATTGTCGATGAAACACAGAAATTTCATCCGAATTTAATACAAAAGGCACAATGCAGACTTAAGTACAAGAGGACAGAAACACTAACTTTCTATGATTTGAACCTCTCCTGTGAGTCCAGTTTTAGATTCCGATGCTTCACTTCAGGTTTACTGTTTCCCTTGGACCTTCTTATTGACGATGAAACACAGAAATTGCGTCCGAATTTAATACAAAAGGCACAATGCCGACTTAAGTACAAGAGGACTGACACACTAACTTTCTATGATTTTAACCTCTCTTGTGAGTCCAGTTTTAGATTCCGATGCTTCACTTCAGGGTTACTGTTTTCCTTGGACCATCTTATTGACGATGAAACACAGAAATTGCATCCGAATTTAATGCAAAAGGCACAATGCCGACTTAAGTACAAGAGGACTGACACTCTAACTTTCTAAGATTTGAACATCTGCTGTGAGTCCAGTCTTAGATTTCGATGCTTTACTTCAGTTATTCTGTATGCCTTGAACCTTCTTATTGACGATGAATCACAGAAATTGCATCCGAATTTAATACAAAAGGCACAATGCCGACTTAAGTACAAGAGGACTGACACACTAACTTTCTATGATATGAACCTCTCCTGTGAGTCCAGTTTTAGATTCCGATGCTTCACTTCAGGTCTACTGTTTCCCTTGGACCTTCTTATTGACGATAAGGCACAATGCCGACTTAAGTACAAGAGGACTGACACTCTAACTTTCTATGATTTGAACCTCTGCTGTGAGTCCAGTTTTAGATTCCGATGCTTCACTTCAGGTTTACTGTATCCCTTGGACCTTCTTATTGACGATAAGGCACAATGCCGACTTAAGTACAAGAGGACTGACACTCTAACTTTCTATGATTTGAACCTCTGCTCTGAGTCCAGTTTTAGATTCCGTTTCTTCACTTCAGATTTACTGTATCCCTTGGACCTTCTTATTGACGATAAGGCACATTGCCGACTTAAGTACAAGAGGACTGACACTCTAACTCTCTATGATTTGAACCTCTGCTGTGAGTCCAGCTTTAGATTCCGATGCTTCACTTCAGGTTTACTGTATCCCTTGGACCTTCGTATTGAAGATGAAACACAGAAATTGCATACGAATTTAATACAAAAGGCACAATGCCGACTTAAGTACAAGAGGACTGACACACTAACTCTCTATGATTTGAATGTCTCCTGTGAGTCCAGTTTTAGATTCCGATGCTTCACTTCAGATTTACTGTATCCCTTGGACCTTCTTATTGACGATAAGGCACAATGCCGACTTAAGTACAAGAGGACTGACACTCTAACATTCTATGTTTTGAACATCTGCTGTGAGTCCAGTTTTGGATTCCGATGCTTCACTTCAGGTTTACTGTATCCCTTGGACATTCTTATCGTCGATGAAACACAGAAATTGCATCCGAATTTAATACAAAAGGCACAATGCCGACTTCAGTACACGGGGACTGACGCACTAACTTACTATGATTTGAACCTCTCCTGTGAGTCCAGCTTTAGATTCCGATGCTTCACTTCAGATTTACTGTATCCCTTGGACCTTCTTATTGACGATGAAACACAGAAATTGCATCCGAATTTAATACAAAAGGCACAATGCCGACTTAAGTACAAGAGGACTGACACACTAACTTTCTATGATTTGAACCTCTGCTGTGAGTCCAGTTTTAGATTCCGATGCTTCACTTCAGGTTTACTGTATCCCTTGGACCTTCTTATTGACGATAAGGCACAATGTCGACTTAAGTACAAGAGGACTGACACTCTAACTTTCTATGCTTTGAACCTCTGCTCTGAGTCCAGTTTTAGATTCCGTTTCTTCACTTCAGATTTACTGTATCCCTTGGACCTTCTTATTGACGATAAGGCACATTGCCGACTTAAGTACAAGAGGACTGACACTCTAACTCTCTATGATTTGAACCTCTGCTGTGAGTCCAGTTTTAGATTCCGATGCTTCACTTCAGGTTTACCGTATCCCTTGGACCTTCGTATTGAAGATGAAACACAGAAATTGCATACGAATTTAATACAAAAGGCACAATGCCGACTTAAGTACAAGAGGACTGACACACTAACTCTCTATGATTTGAACATCTGCTGTGAGTCCAGTTTTGGATTCCGATGCTTCACTTCAGGTTTACTGTATCCCTTGGACCTTCTTATTGACGATCAAACACAGAAATTGCATCCGAATTTAATACAAAAGGCACAATGCCGACTTAAGTACAAGAGGACTGACACTCTCTCTGTGATTAGAACCTCTGCTGTGAGTCCAGTTTTAGATTCCGATGCTTCACTTCAGGTTCAATGTAACCCTTGGACCGTCTTATTAACGATGAATCACAGAAATTGCATCCGAATTTAATACAAAAGGCACAATGCCGGCTTAAGTACAAGAGGACTGACACACTAACTTTCTATGATTTGAACCTCTCCTGTGAGTCCAGTTTTAGATTCCGATGCTTCACTTCAGGTTTACTGTTTCCCTTGGACCTTCTTATTGACGATGAATCACAGAAATTGCATCCGAATATAATACAAAAGGCGCAATGCCGACCTAAGTACAAGAGGACTGACACACTAACTTTCTATGATTTGAACCTCTCCTGTGAGTCCAGTTTTAGATTCCGATGCTTCACTTCAGGTTTACTGAATCCCTTGGACCTTCTTATTGTCGATGAAACGCAGAAATTACATCCGAATTTAATCCAAAAGGCACAATGCCGACTTAAGTACAAGAGGACTGACACTCTAACTTTCGATAATTTGAACCTCTCCTATGAGTCCAGTTTTAGATTCCGATGCATTAATTCAGGTTTACTGTATACCTTGGACCTTCTTATTTACGATGAAAGACAGAAATTTCATCCGAATTTAATACAAAAGGCACAATGCAGACTTAAGTACAAGAGGACAGACACACTTACTTTCTATGATTTGAACCTCTCCTGTGAGTCCAGTTTTAGATTCCGATGCTTCACTTCAGGTTTACTGTTTCCCTTGGACCTTCTTATTGACGATGAAACACAGAAATTGCGTCCGAATTTAATACAAAAGGCACAATGCCGACTTAAGTACAAGAGGACTGACACACTAACTTTCTATGATTTAAACCTCTCTTGTGAGTCCAGTTTTAGATTCCGATGCTTCACTTCAGGGTTACTGTTTTCCTTGGACCATCTTATTGACGATGAAACACAGAAATTGCATCCGAATTTAATACAAAAGGCACAATGCCGACTTAAGTACAAGAGGACTGACACTCTAACTTTCTATGATTTGAACATCTGCTGTGAGTCCAGTCTTAGATTCCGATGCTTTACTTCAGTTATTCTGTATGCCTTGGACCTTCTTATTGACGATGAATCACAGAAATTGCATCCGAATTCAATACAAAAGGCACAATGCCGACTTAAGTACAAGAGGACTGACACACTAACTTTCTATGATATGAACCTCTCCTGTGAGTATAGTTTTAGATTCCGATGCTTCACTTCAGGTTTACTGTTTCCCTTGGACCTTCTTATTGACGATAAGGCACAATGCCGACTTAAGTACAAGAGGACTGACACTCTAACTTTCTATGATTTGAACCTCTGCTGTGAGTCCAGTTTTAGATTCCGATGCTTCACTTCAGGTTTACTGTATCCCTTGGACCTTCTTATTGACGATGAAACACAGAAATTGCATCCGAATTTAATACAAAAGGCACAATGCCGACATAAGTACAAGAGGACTGACACACTAACTTTCTATGATTTGAACCTCTGCTGTGAGTCCAGTTTTAGATTCCGATGCTTCACTTCTGGTTTACTGTAGCCCTTGGACCTTCTTATTGACGATAAGGCACAATGCCGACTTAAGTACAAGAGGACTGACACTCTAACTTCCTATGATTTGAACCTCTGCTCTGAGTCCAGTTTTAGATTCCGTTTCTTCACTTCAGATTTACTGTATCCCTTGGACCTTCTTATTGACGATAAGGCACATTGCCGACTTAAGTACAAGAGGACTGACACTCTAACTCTCTATGATTTGAACCTCTGCTGTGAGTCCAGTTTTAGATTCCGATGCTTTACTTCAGGTTTACCGTATCCCTTGGACCTTCGTATTGAAGATGAAACACAGAAATTGCATACGAATTTAATACAAAAGGCACAATGCCGACTTAAGTACAAGAGGACTGACACACTAACTCTCTATGATTTGAATGTCTCCTGTGAGTCCAGTTTTAGATTCCGATGCTTCACTTCAGATTTACTGTATCCCTTGGACCTTCTTATTGACGATAAGGCACAATGCCGACTTAAGTACAAGAGGACTGACACTCTAACTTTCTAAGATTTGAACATCTGCTGTGAGTCCAGTTTTGGATTCCGATGCTTCACTTCAGGTTTACTGTATCCCTTGGACATTCTTATTGTCGATGAAACACAGAAATTGCATCCGAATTTAATACAAAAGGCACAATGCCGACTTCAGTACACGGCGACTGACAGACTAACTTTCTATGATTTGAACCTCTCCTGTGAGTCCAGCTTTAGATTCCGATGCTTCACTTCAGATTTACTGTATCCCTTGGACCTTCTTATTGACGATGAAACACAGAAATTGCATCCGAATTTAATACAAAAGGCACAATGCCGACATAAGTACAAGAGGACTGACACACTAGCTTTCTATGATTTGAACCTCTCCTGTGAGTCCAGTTTTAGATTCCGATGCTTCAATTCAGATTTACTGTATCCCTTGGACACTCTTATTGACGATAAGGCACAATGCCGACTTAAGTACAAGAGGACTGACACTCTAACTTTCTATGATTTGAACCTCTGCTGTGAGTCCAGTTTTAGATTCCGATGGTTCACTTCCAGTTTACTGTATCCCTTGGACCTTCTTATTGACGATCAAACACAGAAATTGCATCCGAATTTAATACAAAAGGCACAATGCCGACTTAAGTACAAGAGGACTGACACTCTCTCTGTGATTAGAACCTCTGCTGTGAGTCCAGTTTTAGATTCCGATGCTTCACTTCAGGTTCAATGTAACCCTTGGACCGTCTTATTAACGATGAAACACAGAAATTGCATTAGAATTTAATACAAAAGGCACAATGCCGACTTAAGTACTAGAGGACTGACACACTAACTTTCTATGATTTAAACCTCTCCTGTGAGTCCAGTTTTAGATTCCGATGCTTCACTTCAGGTTTACTGTTTTCCTTGGACCTTCTTATTGACGATGAACCACAGAAATTGCATCCGAATTTAATACAAAAGGCACAATGCCGACATAAGTACAAGAGGACTGACACACTAACTTTCTATGATTTGAACATCTGCTGTGAGTCCAGTCTTAGATTCTGATGCTTTACTTCAGTTGTTCTGTATCCCTTGGACCTTCTTATTGACGATGAATCACAGAAATTGCATCCGAAGTTAATACAAAAGGCACAATGCCGGCTTAAGTACAAGAGGACTGACACACTAACTTTCTATGATTTGAACCTCTCCTGTGAGTCCAGTTTTAGATTCCGATGCTTCACTTCAGGTTTACTGTTTCCCTTGGACCTTCTTATTGACGATGAATCACAAAAATTGCATCCGAATATAATACAAAAGGCGCAATGCCGACCTAAGTACAAGAGGACTGACACACTAACTTTCTATGATTTGAACCTCTCCTGTGAGTCCAGTTTTAGATTCCGATGCTTCACTTCAGGTTTACTGAATCCCGTGGACCTTCTTATTGTCGATGAAACACAGAAATTACATCCGAATTTAATACAAAAGGCACAATGCCGACTTAAGTACAAGAGGACTGACACTCTAACTTTCGATGATTTGAACCTCTCCTATGAGTCCAGTTTTAGATTCCGATGCATTAATTCAGGTTTACTGTATACCTTGGACCTTCTTATTTACGATGAAACACAGAAATTTCATCCGAATTTAATACAAAAGGCACAATGCAGACTTAAGTACAAGAGGACAGAAACACTAACTTTCTATGATTTGAACCTCTCCTGTGAGTCCAGTTTTAGATTCCGATGCTTCACTTCAGGTTTACTGTTTCCCTTGGACCTTCTTATTGACGATGAAACACAGAAATTGCGTCCGAATTTAATACAAAAGGCACAATGCCGACTTAAGTACAAGAGGACTGACACACTAACTTTCTATGATTTTAACCTCTCCTGTGAGTCCAGTTTTAGATTCCGATGCTTCACTTCAGGTCTACTGTTTCCCTTGGACCTTCTTATTGACGATAAGGCACAATGCCGACTTAAGTACAAGAGGACTGACACTCTAACTTTCTATGATTTGAACCTCTGCTGTGAGTCCAGTTTTAGATTCCGATGCTTCACTTCAGGTTTACTGTATCCCTTGGACCTTCTTATTGACGATAAGGCACAATGCCGACTTAAGTACAAGAGGACTGACACTCTAACTTTCTATGATTTGAACCTCTGCTCTGAGTCCAGTTTTAGATTCCGTTTCTTCACTTCAGATTTACTGTATCCCTTGGACCTTCTTATTGACGATAAGGCACATTGCCGACTTAAGTACAAGAAGACTGACACTCTAACTCTCTATGATTTGAACCTCTGCTGTGAGTCCAGCTTTAGATTCCGATGCTTCACTTCAGGTTTACTGTATCCCTTGGACCTTCGTATTGAAGATGAAACACAGAAATTGCATACGAATTTAATACAAAAGGCACAATGCCGACTTAAGTACAAGAGGACTGACACACTAACTCTCTATGATTTGAATGTCTCCTGTGAGTCCAGTTTTAGATTCCGATGCTTCACTTCAGATTTACTGTATCCCTTGGACCTTCTTATTGACGATAATGCACAATGCCGACTTAAGTACAAGAGGACTGACACTCTAACATTCTATGATTTGAACATCTGCTGTGAGTCCAGTTTTGGATTCCGATGCTTCACTTCAGGTTTACTGTATCCCTTGGACATTCTTATCGTCGATGAAACACAGAAATTGCATCCGAATTTAATACAAAAGGCACAATGCCGACGTCAGTACACGGGGACTGACGCACTAACTTACTATGATTTGAACCTCTCCTGTGAGTCCAGCTTTAGATTCCGATGCTTCACTTGAGATTTACTGTATCCCTTGGACCTTCTTATTGACGATGAAACACAGAAATTGCATCCGAATTTAATACAAAAGGCACAATGCCGACTTAAGTACAAGAGGACTGACACACTAACTTTCTATGATTTGAACCTCTGCTGTGAGTCCAGTTTTAGATTCCGATGCTTCACTTCAGGTTTACTGTATCCCTTGGACCTTCTTATTGACGATAAGGCACAATGCCGACTTAAGTACAAGAGGACTGACACTCTAACTTTCTATGCTTTGAACCTCTGCTCTGAGTCCAGTTTTAGATTCCGTTTCTTCACTTCAGATTTACTGTATCCCTTGGACCTTCTTATTGACGATAAGGCACATTGCCGACTTAAGTACAAGAGGACTGACACTCTAACTCTCTATGATTTGAACCTCTGCTGTGAGTCCAGTTTTAGATTCCGATGCTTCACTTCAGGTTTACCGTATCCCTTGGACCTTCGTATTGAAGATGAAACACAGAAATTGCATACGAATTTAATACAAAAGGCACAAAGCCGACTTAAGTACAAGAGGACTGACACACTAACTCTCTATGATTTGAATGTCTCCTGTGAGTCCAGTTTTAGATTCCGATGCTTCACTTCAGATTTACTGTATCCCTTGGACCTTCTTATTGACGATAAGGCACAATGCCGACTTAAGTACAAGAGGACTGACACTCTAACTTTCTAAGATTTGAACATCTGCTGTGAGTCCAGTTTTGGATTCCGATGCTTCACTTCAGGTTTACTGTATCCCTTGGACATTCTTATTGTCGATGAAACACAGAAATTGCATCCGAATTTAATACAAAAGGCACAATGCCGACTTCAGTACACGGGGACTGACGCACTAACTTTCTATGATTTGAACCTCTCCTGTGAGTCCAGCTTTAGATTCCGATGCTTCACTTCAGATTTACTGTATCCCTTGGACCTTCTTATTGACGTTGAAACACAGAAATTGCATCCGAATTTAATACAAAAGGCACAATGCCGACTTAAGTAAAAGAGGACTGACACACTAGCTTTCTATGATTTGAACCTCTCCTGTGAGTCCAGTTTTAGATTCCGATGCTTCAATTCAGATTTACTGTATCCCTTGGACACTCTTATTGACGATAAGGCACAATGCCGACTTAAGTACAAGAGGACTGACACTCTAACTTTCTATGATTTGAACCTCTGCTGTGAGTCCAGTTTTAGATTCCGATGCTTCACTTCCAGTTTACTGTATCCCTTGGACCTTCTTATTGACGATCAAACACAGAAATTGCATCCGAATTTAATACAAAAGGCACAATGCCGACTTAAGTACAAGAGGACTGACACTCTCTCTGTGATTAGAACCTCTGCTGTGAGTCCAGTTTTAGATTCCGATGCTTCACTTCAGGTTCAATGTAACCCTTGGACCGTCTTATTAACGATGAATCACAGAAATTGCATCCGAATTTAATACAAAAGGCACAATGCCGGCTTAAGTACAAGAGGACTGACACACTAACTTTCTATGATTTGAACCTCTCCTGTGAGTCCAGTTTTAGATTCCGATGCTTCACTTCAGGTTTACTGTTTCCCTTGGACCTTCTTATTGACGATGAATCACAGAAATTGCATCCGAATATAATACAAAAGGCGCAATGCCGACCTAAGTACAAGAGGACTGACACACTAACTTTCTATGATTTGAACCTCTCCTGTGAGTCCAGTTTTAGATTCCGATGCTTCACTTCAGGTTTACTGAATCCCTTGGACCTTCTTATTGTCGATGAAACACAGAAATTACATCCGAATTTAATACAAAAGGCACAATGCCGACTTAAGTACAAGAGGACTGACACTCTAACTTTCGATAATTTGAACCTCTCCTATGAGTCCAGTTTTAGATTCCGATGCATTAATTCAGGTTTACTGTATACCTTGGACCTTCTTATTTACGATGAAACACAGAAATTGCATCCGAATTTAATACAAAAGGCACAATGCAGACTTAAGTACAAGAGGACAGACACACTTACTTTCTATGATTTGAACCTCTCCTGTGAGTCCAGTTTTAGATTCCGATGCTTCACTTCAGGGTTACTGTTTTCCTTGGACCATCTTATTGACGATGAAACACAGAAATTGCATCCGAATTTAATACAAAAGGCACAATGCCGACTTAAGTACAAGAGGACTGACACTCTAACTTTCTATGATTTGAACATCTGCTGTGAGTCCAGTCTTAGATTCCGATGCTTTACTTCAGTTATTCTGTATGCCTTGGACCTTCTTATTGACGATGAATCACAGAAATTGCATCCGAATTCAATACAAAAGGCACAACGCCGACTTAAGTACAAGAGGACTGACACACTAACTTTCTATGATATGAACCTCTCCTGTGAGTATAGTTTTAGATTCCGATGCTTCACTTCAGGTTTACTGTTTCCCTTGGACCTTCTTATTGACGATAAGGCACAATGCCGACTTAAGTACAAGAGGACAGACACTCTAACTTTCTATGATTTGAAACTCTGCTGTGAGTCCAGTTATAGATTCCGATGCTTCACTTCAGGTTTATTGTATCCCTTGGACTTTCTTATTGACGATGAAACACAGAAATTGCATCCGAATTTAATACAAAAGGCACAATGCCGACTTAAGTACAAGAGGACTGACACACTAACTTTCTATGATTTGAACCTCTGCTGTGAGTCCAGTTTTAGATTCCGATGCTTCACTTCAGGTTTACTGTATCCCTTGGACCTTCTTATTGACGATGA
Organism: Schistocerca serialis cubense; assembly: GCF_023864345.2. Taxonomy (NCBI): domain Eukaryota; kingdom Metazoa; phylum Arthropoda; class Insecta; order Orthoptera; family Acrididae; genus Schistocerca; species Schistocerca serialis. Next base: position 88,646,940 of record NC_064645.1, read on the forward strand.
GGCACAATGCTGACTTAAGTACAAGAGGACTGACACTCTAACTTTCTATGATTTGAACCTCTGCTCTGAGTCCAGTTTTAGATTCCGTTTCTTCACTTCAGATTTACTGTATCCCTTGGACCCTCTTATTGACGATAAGGCACATTGCCGACTTAAGTACAAGAGGACTGACACTCTCTCTGTGATTAGAACCTCTGCTGTGAGTCCAGTTTTAGATTCCGATGCTTCACTTCAGGTTCAATGTAACCCTTGGACCGTCTTATTATCGATGAAACACAGAAATTGCATTAGAATTTAATACAAAAGGCACAATGCCGACTTAAATACAAGAGGACTGACACACTAACTTTCTATGATTTAAACCTCTCTTGTGAGTCCAGTTTTAGATTCCGATGCTTCACTTCAGGTTTACTGTTTTCCTTGGACCTTCTTATTGACGATGAAACACAGAAATTGCATCCGAATTTAATACAAAAGGCACAATGCCGACATAAGTACAAGAGGACTGACACTCTAACTTTCTATGATTTGAATATCTGCTGTGAGTCCAGTCTTAGATTCCGATGCTTTACTTCAGTTTTTCTGTATCCCTTGGACCTTCTTATTGACGATGAATCACAGAAATTGCATCCGAATTTAATACAAAAGGCACAATGCCGACATAAGTACAAGAGGAGTGACACACTAACTTTCTATGATTTGAACCTCTCCTGTGAGTCCAGTTTTAGATTCCGATGCTTCACTTCAGGTTTACTGTTTTCCTTGGACCTTCTTATTGACGATGAATCACAGAAATTGCATCCGAATATAATACAAAAGGCGCAATGCCGACCTAAGTACAAGAGGACTGACACACTAACTTTCTATGATTTGAACCTCTCCTGTGAGTCCAGTTTTAGATTCCGATGCTTCACTTCAGGTTTACTGAATCCCTTGGACCTTCTTATTGTCGATGAAACACAGAAATTGCATCCGAATTTAATACAAAAGGCACAATGCCGACTTAAGTACAAGAGGACTGACACTCTAACTTTCGATGATTTGAACCTCTCCTATGAGTCCAGTTTTAGATTCCGATGCATTAATTCAGGTTTACTGTATACCTTGGACCTTCTTATTGACGATGAAACACAGAAATTTCATCCGAATTTAATACAAAAGGCACAATGCAGACTTAAGTACAAGAGGACAGACACACTAACTTTCTATGATTTGAACCTCTCCTGTGAGTCCAGTTTTAGATTCCGATGCTTCACTTCAGGTTTACTGTTTCCCTTGGACCTTCTTATTGACGATGAAACACAGAAATTGCGTCCGAATTTAATACAAAAGGCACAATGCCGACTTAAGTACAAGAGGACTGACACACTAACTTTCTATGATTTAAACCTCTCTTGTGAGTCCAGTTTTAGATTCCGATGCTTCACTTCAGGGTTACTGTTTTCCTTGGACCATCTTATTGACGATGAAACACAGAAATTGCATCCGAATTTAATACAAAAGGCACAATGCCGACTTAAGTACAAGAGGACTGACACTCTAACTTTCTATGGTTTGAACATCTGCTGTGAGTCCAGTCTTAGATTCCGATGCTTTACTTCAGTTATTCTGTATCCCTTGGACCTTCTTATTGACGATGAATCACAGAAATTGCATCCGAATTTAATACAAAAGGCACAATGCCGACTTAAGTACAAGAGGACTGACACACTAACTTTCTATGATATGAACCTCTCCTGTGAGACCTGTTTTAGATTCCGATGCTTCACTTCAGGTTTACTGTTTCCCTTTGACCTTCTTATTGACGATAAGGCACAATGCCGACTTAAGTACAAGAGGACTGACACTCTAACTTTCTATGATTTGAACCTCTGCTGTGAGTCCAGTTTTAGATTCCGATGCTTCACTTCAGGTTTACTGTATCCCTTGGACCTTCTTATTGACGATGAAACACAGAAATTGCATCCGAATTTAATACAAAAGGCACAATGCCGACTTAAGTACAAGAGGACTGACACACTAACTTTCTATGATTTGAACCTCTGCTGTGAGTCCGGTTTTAGATTTCGATGCTTCACTTCAGGTTTACTGTATCCCTTGGACCTTCTTATTGACGATAAGGCACAATGCCGACTTAAGTACAAGAGGACTGACACTATAACTTTCTATGATTTGAACCTCTGCTCTGAGTCCAGTTTTAGATTCCGTTTCTTCACTTCCGATTTACTGTATCCCTTGGACCTTCTTATTGACGATAAGGCACATTGCCGACTTAAGTACAAGAGGACTGACACTCTAACTCTCTATGATTTGAACCTCTGCTGTGAGTCCAGTTTTAGATTCCGATGCTTCACTTCAGGTTTACTGTATCCCTTGGACCTTCGTATTGTAGATGAAACACAGAAATTGCATACGAATTTAATACAAGAGGCACAATGCCGACTTAAGTACAAGAGGACTGACACACTAACTCTCTATGATTTGAATGTCTCCTGTGAGTCCAGTTTTAGATTCCGATGCTTCACTTCAGATTTACTGTATCCCTTGGACCTTCTTATTGACGATAAGGCACAATGCCGACTTAAGTACAAGAGGACTGACACTCTAACATTCTATGATTTGAACATCTGCTGTGAGTCCAGTTTTGGATTCCGATGCTTCACTTCAGGTTTACTGTATCCTTTGGACCTTCTTATTGACGATGAAACACAGAAATTGCATCCGACTTTAATACAAAAGGCTCAATGCCGACTTAAGTACAAGAGGACTGACACACTAACTTTCTATGATTTGAACATCTCCAGTGAGTCCAGTTTTAGATTCCGATGCATCACTTCATTTTTACTGTATCCCTTGCACCTTCTTATTGACGATGAAACACAGAAATTGCATCCAAATTTAATACAAAAGGCAGAATGCCGACTTAAGTACAAGAGGACTGACACACTAGCTTTCTATGATTTGAACCTCTCCTGTGAGTCCAGTTTTAGATTCCGATGCTTCAATTCAGATCTACTGTATCCCTTGGACCATCTTATTGACGATAAGGCACAATGCCGACTTAAGTACAAGAGGACTGACACTCTAACTTTCTATGATTTGAACCTCTGCTGTGAGTCCAGTTTTAGATTCCGATGCTTCACTTCCGGTTTACTGTATCCCTTGGACCTTCTTATTGACGATCAAACACAGAAATTGCATCCGAATTTAATACAAAAGGCACAATGCCGACTTAAGTACAAGAGGACTGACACTCTCTCTGTGATTAGAACCTCTGCTGTGAGTCCAGTTTTAGATTCCGATGCTTCACTTCAGGTTCAATGTAACCCTTGGACCGTCTTATTAACGATGAAACACAGAAATTGCATTAGAATTTAATACAAAATGCACAATGCCGACTTAAGTACAAGAGGACTGACACACTAACTTTCTATGATGTAAACCTCTCTTGTGAGTCCAGTTTTAGATTCCGATGCTTCACTTCAGGTTTACTGTTTTCCTTGGACCTTCTTATTGACGATGAAACACAGAAATTGCATCCGAATTTAATACAAAAGGCACAATGCCGACATAAGTACAAGAGGACTGACACTCTAATTTTCTATGATTTGAACATCTGCTGTGAGTCCAGTCTTAGATTCCGATGCTTTACTTCAGTTTTTCTGTATCCCTTGGACCTTCTTATTGACGATGAATCACAGAAATTGCATCTGAATTTAATACAAAAGGCACAATGCCGACATAAGTACAAGAGGACTGACACACTAATTTTCTTTGATTTAAACCTCTCTTGTGAGTCCAGTTTTAAATTACGATGCTTCACTTCAGGTTTACTGTTTCCCTTGGACCTTCTTATTGACGATGAATCACAGAAATTGCATCTGAATTTAATACAAAAGGCGCAATGCTGACTTACGTACAAGAGGACTGACTCACTAAAATTCTATGATTTGAACCTCTCCTGTGAGTCTTGTTTTATATTCCGATGCTTCACTTCAGGATTACTGTATCCCTTGGACCTTCTTATTGACGATGAAACACAGAAATTGCATCCGAATTTAATACAAAAGGCACAATGCCGACTTAAGTACAAGAGGACTGACACTCTAATCTCGATGATTTGTACCTCTCCTGTGAGTCCAGTTTTAGATTCCGATGCTTCAATTCAGGTTTACTGTATCCCTTGGACCTTCTTATTGACGATGAAACACAGAAATTGCATCCGAATATAATACAAAAGACCCAATGCCGACTTAAGTACAAGAGGACTGACTCTCTAACTTTCTATGATTTGAACCTCTCCTGTGAGTCCAGTTTTAGTTTCCGATTCTTCACGTCAGGTTTACTGTATCCCTTGGACTTTCTTATTGTCGATGAAACACAGAAATTGCATTCGAATTTAATACAAAAGGCACAATGCCGACTTAAGTACAAGAGGACTGACACTCTAATTTTCGATGATTTGAACATCTCCAGTGAGTCCAGTTTTAGATTCCGATGCATCACTTCATTTTTACTGTATCCCTTGCACCTTCTTATTGACGATGAAACACAGAAATTGCATCCAAATTTAATACCAAAAGGCACAATGCCGACTTAAGTACAAGAGGACTGACACACTAACTTTCTATGATATGAACCTCTCCTGTGAGTCCTGTTTTAGATTCCGATGCTTCACTTCAGGTTTACTGTTTCCCTTGGACCTTCTTATTGACGATGAATCACAGAAATTGCATCCGAATTTAATACAAAAGGCGCAACGCCGACCAAAGTACAAGAGGACTCACACACTAACTTTCTATGATTTGAACCTCTCCTGTGAGTCCAGTTTTAAATTCCGATGCTTCACTTCAGGTTTACTGTATCCCTTGGACCTTGTTATTGACGATAAGGCACAATGCCGACTTAAGTACAAGAGGACTGACACTCTAACTTTCTATGATTTGAACCTCTGCTGTGAGTCCAGTTTTAGATTCCGTTGCTTCACTTCAGGTTCAATGTAACCCTTGGACCGTCTTATTAACGATGAAACACAGAAATTGCATTAGACTTTAATACAAAATTCACAATGCCGAATAAGAACAAGAGGACTGACACTTTAACTTTCTATGATTTGAACCACTCCTGTGAGTCCAGTTTTAGATTCCGATACTCCACTTCAGGTTTACTGTCTCCCATGGACCTTCTTATTGACGATGAAACACAGAAATTGCATCCGAATTTAATACAAAAGGCACAATGCCGACTTAAGTACAAGGGGACTGACCCTACAACTTTCTATGATTAGAACCTCACCTGCGAGTCCAGTTTTAGTTTCCGATGCTTCACTTCAGGTTTAATGTATACCTTGGACCTTCTTCTTGACGATGAAACACAGAAATTGCACCCGAATTTAATGCAAAAGGCACAATGCCAACTTAAGTACAAGAGGACTGACAATCTAACTTTATATGATTTGAACCACTCCTGTGAGTCCAGTTTTAGATTCCGATACTCCACTTCAGGTTTACTGTCTCCCATGGACCTTCTTATTGACGATGAAACACAGAAATTGCATCCGAATTTAATACAAAAGGCACAATGCCGACTTAAGTACGAGGGGACTGACCCTACAACTTTCTGTGATTAGAACCTCTCCTGTGAGTCCAGTTTTAGTTTCCGATGCTTCACTTCAGGTTTACTGTCTCCCAAGGACCTTCTTATTGACGATGAAACACAGAAATTGCATCCGAATTTAATACAAAAGGCACAATGCCGACTTAAGTACAAGAGGACTGACACTCTAACTTTCTATGATTTGAACATCTGCTGTGTGTCCAGTTTTAGATTCCGATGCTTCACTTCAGGTTTACTGTATCACTTGCACCTTCTTATTGTCGATGAAACACAGAAATTTCATCCGAATTTAATACAAAAGGCACAACGCCGACTTCAGTACAAGAGGACTGACGCACTAACTTTCTGTGATTTGAACCTCTCCTGTGAGTCCAGTTTTAGATTCCGATGCTTCACTTCAGGTTTACTGAATCCCTTGGACCTTCTTATTGACGATGAAACACAGAAATTGCACCCGAATTTAATGCAAAAGGCACAAAGCCAACTGAAGTACAAGAGGACTGACACTCTAACTTTATATGATTTGAAACACTCCTGTGAGTCCAGTTTTAGATTCCGATACTCCACTTCAGGTTTACTGTCTCCCATGGAACTTCTTATTGACGATGAAACACAGAAATTGCATCCGAATTTAATACAAAAGCCACAATGCCGACTTAAGTACAAGGGGACTAACCCTACAGTTTTCTATGATTAGAACCTCTCCTGTGAGTCCAGTTTTAGTTTCCGATGCTTCACTTCAGGTTTACTGTATCCCTTGGACCTTCTTATTGACGATGAAACACAGAAATTGCATCCGAATTTAATACAAAAGGCACAATGCCGACTTAAGTACAAGAGGACTGACACTCCAACTTTCTATGATTTTAAAATCTCCTGTGAGTACAGTTTTAGATTCCGATGCATCACTTCAGGTTTACGGTATCCCTTGGACCTTCTTATTGACGATGAAGCACAGAAATTGCATCCGAATTTAATACAAACGACACAATGCCGACTTATGTACAAGAGGACTGACACTTTAACTTTCTATGATTTGAACCTCTATTGTGAGTCCAGTTTTAGATTCCGTTTCTTCACTTCAGATTTACTGTATCCCTTGGACCTTCTTATTGACGATAAGGCACAATGCCGACTTAAGTACAAGATGACTGACACTCAAACTTTCTATGATTTGAACCTCTGCTGTGAGTCCAGTTTTAGATTCCGATGCTTCACTTCAGGTTTACTGTATCCCTTGGACCTTTGTATTGACGATGAAACACAGAAATTGCGTCCGAATTTAATTCAAAAGGCACAATGCCGACTTAAGTACAAAAGGACTGACACTCTAACTTTCTATGATTTGAACATCTGCTGTGGGTCCAGTTTTAGATTCAGATGCTTCACTTCAGGTTTACTGTATCACTTGCACCTTCTTATTGTCGATGAAACACAGAAATTTCATCCGAATTTAATACAAAAGGCACAATGCCGACTTCAGTACAAGAGGACTGACGCACTAACTTTCTGTGATTTGAACCTCTCCTGTGAGTCCAGTTTTAGATTCCGATGCTTCACTTCAGGTTTACTGAATCCCTTGGACCTTCTTATTGACGATGAAACACAGAAATTGCACCCGAATTTAATGCAAAAGGCACAAAGCCACCTTAAGTACAAGAGGACTGACACTCTAACTTTATATGATTTGAACCACTCCTGTGAGTCCAGTTTTAGATTCCGATACTCCACTTCAGGTTTACTGTCCCCCATGGACCTTCTTATTGACGATGAAACACAGAAATTGCATCCGAATTTAATACAAAAGCCACAATGCCGACTTAAGTACAAGGGGACTGACCCTACAGATTTCTATGATCAGAACCTCTCCTGTGAGTCCAGTTTTAGTTTCCGATGCTTCACTTCAGGTTTACTGTATCCCTTGGACCTTCTTATTGACGATGAAACACAGAAATTGCATCCGAATTTAATACAAAAGGCACAATGCCGACTTAAGTACAAGAGGACTGACGCTCTAACTTTCTATGATTTGAACAACTCCTGTGAGTCCTGTTTAAGATTCCGATGCTTCACCTCAGGTTTACTGTATTTCTTGGGCCTTCTTAATGACGATGAAACACAGAAATTGCATCCGAATTTAATACAAAAGGCACAATGACGACTTAAGTACAAGAGGACTGACACTCTAACTCTCTATGATTTGAACCTCTCCTGTGAGTCCAGTTTTAGATTCCGATGCTTCACTTCAGGTTTACTGTATCCCATGGACCTTCTTATTGACGATGAAACACAGAAATTGCATCCGAATATAATACAAAAGGCATAATGCAGACTTAAGTACAAGAGGACAGACACACTAACTTTCTATGTTTTGAACCTCTCCTGTGAGTCCAGTTTTAGATTCCGATGCTTCACTTCAGGTTTACTGTTTCCCTTGGACCTTCTTATTGACGATAAATCACAGAAATTGCGTCCGAATTTAATACAAAAGGCACAATGCCGACCTAAGTACAAGAGGACTGACACACTAACGTTCTATGATTTAAACCTCTCCTGTGAGTCCAGTTTTAGATTCCGATGCTTCACTTCAGGTTTACTGTATCCCTTGCACCTTCTTATTGTCGATGAAACACAGAAATTTCATCCGAATTTAATACAAAAGGCACAATGCCGACTTAAGTACAAGAGGACTGACACTCTAACGTTATATGATTTGAACCACTCCTGTGAGTCCAGTTTTAGATTCCGATACTCCACTTCAGGTTTACTGTATCCCTTGGACCTTCTTATTGACGATGATACACAGAAATTGCATCCGAATTTAATACAAAAGGCACAATGCCGACTTAATTACAAGAGGACTGACGCTCTAACTTTCTATGATTTGAACCAATCCTGTGAGTCCTGTTTAAGATTCCGATGCTTCACTTCAGGTTTACTGTATTTCTTGGGCCTTCTTAATAACGATGAAACACAGAAATTGCATCCGAATTTAATACAAAAGGCACAATGCCGACTTAAGTACAAGAAGACTGACACTCTAACTCTCTATGATTTGAACCTCTCCTGTGAGTCCAGTTTTAGATTCCGATGTTTCACTTCATGTTTAATGTATTCCTTGGACCTTCTTATTGACTTTGAAACACAGAACTTGCATCCGAATGTAATACAAAAGGCACAATGCCAACTTAAGTACAAGAGGACTGACACTCTAACTTTCAATGATTTGAACCTCTCCTATGAGTCCAGTTTTGTATTCCGATGCATTAATTCAGGTTTACTGTATACCTTGGACCTTCTTATTGACGATGAAAAACAGAAATTGCATCCGAAATTAATACAAAAGGCACAATGCAGACTTAAGTACAAGAGGACAGACACACTAACTTTCTATGATTTGAACCTCTTCTGTGAGTCCAGTTTTAGATTCCGATGATTCACTTCAGGTTTACTGTTTCCTTTGGACCATCTTATTGACGATGTAACACAGAAATTGCGTCCGAATTTAATACAAAAGGCACAATGCCGACTTAAGTACAAGAGGACTGACACACTAACTTTCTATGATTTAAACCTCTCCTGTCAGTCCAGCTTTAGATTCCGATGCTTCACTTCAGATTTACTGTATCCCTTGGACCTTCTTATTGACGATGAAACACAGAAATTGCATCCGACTTTAATACAAAAGGCACAATGCCGACTTAAGTACAAGAGGACTGACACTCCAACTTTCTATGATTTTAAAATCTCCTGTGAGTCCAGTTTTAGATTCCGATGCATCACTTCAGGTTTACGGTATCCCTTGGACCTTCTTATTGACGATGAAGCACAGAAATTGCATCCGAATTTAATACAAACGACACAATGCCGACTTATGTACAAGAGGACTGACACTTTAACTTTCTATGATTTGAACCTCTATTGTGAGTCCAGTTTTAGATTCCGTTTCTTCACTTCAGATTTACTGTATCCCTTGGACCTTCTTATTGACGATAAGGCACAATGCCGACTTAAGTACAAGAGGACTGACACTCAAACTTTCTATGATTTGAACCTCTGCTGTGAGTCCAGTTTTAGATTCCGATGCTTCACTTCAGGTTTACTGTATCCCTTGGACCTTTGTATTGACGATGAAACACAGAAATTGCATCCGAATTTAATACAAAAGGCACAATGCCGACTTAAGTACAAAAGGACTGACACTCTAACTTTCTATGATTTGAACATCTGCTGTGGGTCCAGTTTTAGATTCAGATGCTTCACTTCAGGTTTACTGTATCACTTGCACCTTCTTATTGTCGATGAAACACAGAAATTTCATCCGAATTTAATACAAAAGGCACAATGCCGACTTCAGTACAAGAGGACTGACACTCTAACTTTATATGATCTGAACCACTCCTGTGAGTCCAGTTTTAGATTCCGATACTCCACTTCAGTTTTACTGTCCCCCATGGACCTTCTTATTGACGATGAAACACAGAAATTGCATCCGAATTTAATACAAAAGCCACAATGCCGACTTAAGTACAAGGGGACTGACCCTACAGATTTCTATGATTAGAACCTCTCCTGTGAGTCCAGTTTTAGTTTCCGATGCTTCACTTCAGGTTTACTGTATCCCTTGGACCTTCTTATTGACGATGAAACACAGAAATTGCATCCGAATTTAATACAAAAGGCACAATGCCGACTTAAGTACAAGAGGACTGACGCTCTAACTTTCTATGATTTGAACAACTCCTGTGAGTCCTGTTTAAGATTCCGATGCTTCACCTCAGGTTTACTGTATTTCTTGGGCCTTCTTAATGACGATGAAACACAGAAATTGCATCCGAATTTAATACAAAAGGCACAATGACGACCTAAGTACAAGAGGACTGACACTCTAACTCTCTATGATTTGAACCTCTCCTGTGAGTCCAGTTTTAGATTCCGATGCTTCACTTCAGGTTTACTGTATCCCATGGACCTTCTTATTGACGATGAAACACAGAAATTGCATCCGAATATAATACAAAAGGCATAATGCAGACTTAAGTACAAGAGGACAGACACACTAACTTTCTATGTTTTGAACCTCTCCTGTGAGTCCAGTTTTAGATTCCGATGCTTCACTTCAGGTTTACTGTTTCCTTTGGACCATCTTATTGACGATGTAACACAGAAATTGCGTCCGAATTTAATACAAAAGGCACAATGCCGACTTAAGTACAAGAGGACTGACACACTAACTTTCTATGATTTAAACCTCTCCTGTCAGTCCAGCTTTAGATTCCGATGCTTCACTTCAGATTTACTGTATCCCTTGGACCTTCTTATTGACGATGAAACACAGAAATTGCATCCGACTTTAATACAAAAGGCACAATGCCGACTTAAGTACAAGAGGACTGACACTCCAACTTTCTATGATTTTAAAATCTCCTGTGAGTCCAGTTTTAGATTCCGATGCATCACTTCAGGTTTACGATATCCCTTGGACCTTCTTATTGACGATGAAGCACAGAAATTGCATCCGAATTTAGTACAAACGACACAATGCCGACTTACGTACAAGAGGACTGACACTTTAACTTTCTATGATTTGAACCTCTATTGTGAGTCCAGTTTTAGATTCCGTTTCTTCACTTCAGATTTACTGTATCCCTTGGACCTTCTTATTGACGATAAGGCACAATGCCGACTTAAGTACAAGAGGACTGACACTCAAACTTTCTATGATTTGAACCTCTGCTGTGAGTCCAGTTTTAGATTCCGATGCTTCACTTCAGGTTTACTGTATCTCTTGGACCTTTGTATTGACGATGAAACACAGAAATTGCATCCGAATTTAATACAAAAGGCACAATGCCGACTTAAGTACAAAAGGACTGACACTCTAACTTTCTATGATTTGAACATCTGCTGTGGGTCCAGTTTTAGATTCAGATGCTTCACTTCAGGTTTACTGTATCACTTGCACCTTCTTATTGTCGATGAAACACAGAAATTTCATCCGAATTTAATACAAAAGGCACAATGCCGACTTCAGTACAAGAGGACTGACACTCTAACTTTATATGATCTGAACCACTCCTGTGAGTCCAGTTTTAGATTCCGATACTCCACTTCAGGTTTACTGTCCCCCATGGACCTTCTTATTGACGATGAAACACAGAAATTGCATCCGAATTTAATACAAAAGCCACAATGCCGACTTAAGTACAAGGGGACTGACCCTACAGATTTCTATGATTAGAACCTCTCCTGTGAGTCCAGTTTTAGTTTCCGATGCTTCACTTCAGGTTTACTGTATCCCTTGGACCTTCTTATTGACGATGAAACACAGAAATTGCATCCGAATTTAATACAAAAGGCACAATGCCGACTTAAGTACAAGAGGACTGACGCTCTAACTTTCTATGATTTGAACAACTCCTGTGAGTCCTGTTTAAGATTCCGATGCTTCACCTCAGGTTTACTGTATTTCTTGGGCCTTCTTAATGACGATGAAACACAGAAATTGCATCCGAATTTAATACAAAAGGCACAATGACGACTTAAGTACAAGAGGACTGACACTCTAACTCTCTATGATTTGAACCTCTCCTGTGAGTCCAGTTTTAGATTCTGATGCTTCACTTCAGGTTTACTGTATCCCATGGACCTTCTTATTGACGATGAAACACAGAAATTGCATCCGAATATAATACAAAAGGCATAATGCAGACTTAAGTACAAGAGGACAGACACACTAACTTTCTATGTTTTGAACCTCTGCTGTGAGTCCAGTTTTAGATTCCGATGCTTCACTTCAGGTTTACTGTTTCCCTTGGACCTTCTTATTGACGTTAAATCACAGAAATTGCGTCCGAATTTAATACAAAAGGCACAATGCCGACCTAAGTACAAGAGGACTGACACACTAACGTTCTATGATTTAAACCTCTCCTGTGAGTCCAGTTTTAGATTCCGATGCTTCACTTCAGGTTTACTGTATCCCTTGCACCTTCTTATTGTCGATGAAACACAGAAATTTCATCCGAATTTAATACAAAAGGCACAATGCCGACTTAAGTACAAGAGGACTGACACTCTAACGTTATATGATTTGAACCACTCCTGTGAGTCCAGTTTTAGATTCCGATACTCCACTTCAGGTTTACTGTCTCCCATGAACCTTCTTATTGACGATGAAACACAGAAATTGCATCCGAATTTAATACAAAAGTAACAATGCCGACTTAAGTACAAGGGGACTGACCCTACAGTTTTCTATGATTATAACCTCTCCTGTGAGTCCAGTTTTAGTTTCCGATGCTTCACTTCAGGTTTACTGTATCCCTTGGACCTTCTTATTGACGATGATACACAGAAATTGCATCCGAATTTAATACAAAAGGCACAATGCCGACTTAATTACAAGAGGACTGACGCTCTAACTTTCTATGATTTGAACCACTCCTGTGAGTCCTGTTTAAGATTCCGATGCTTCACTTCAGGTTTACTGTATTTCTTGGGCCTTCTTAATAACGATGAAACACAGAAATTGCATCCGAATTTAATACAAAAGGCACAATGCCGACTTAAGTACAAGAAGACTGACACTCTAACTCTCTATGATTTGAATCTCTCCTGTGAGTCCAGTTTTAGATTCCGATGTTTCACTTCATGTTTAATGTATTCCTTGGACCTTCTTATTGACTTTGAAACACAGAACTTGCATCCGAATGTAATACAAAAGGCACAATGCCAACTTAAGTACAAGAGGACTGACACTCTAACTTTCAATGATTTGAACCTCTCCTATGAGTCCAGTTTTGTATTCCGATGCATTAATTCAGGTTTACTGTATACCTTGGACCTTCTTATTGACGATGAAAAACAGAAATTGCATCCGAAATTAATACAAAAGGCACAATGCAGACTTAAGTACAAGAGGACAGACACACTAACTTTCTATGACTTGAACCTCTTCTGTGAGTCCAGTTTTAGATTCCGATGATTCACTTCAGGTTTACTGTTTCCTTTGGACCATCTTATTGACGATGTAACACAGAAATTGCGTCCGAATTTAATACAAAAGGCACAATGCCGACTTAAGTACAAGAGGACTGACACACTAACTTTCTATGATTTAAACCTCTCCTGTCAGTCCAGCTTTAGATTCCGATGCTTCACTTCAGATTTACTGTATCCCTTGGACCTTCTTATTGACGATAAAACACAGAAATTGCATCCGACTTTAATACAAAAGGCACAATGCCGACTTAAGTACAAGAGGACTGACACACTAACTTTCTATGATTTGAACATCTCCAGTGAGTCCAGTTTTAGATTCCGATGCATCACTTCATTTTTACTGTATCCCTTGGACCTTCTTATTGACGATGAAACACAGAAATTGCATCCAAATTTAATACAAAAGGCACAATGCCGACTTAAGTACAAGAGGACTGACACACTAGCTTTCTATGATTTGAACCTCTCCTGTGAGTCCAGTTATAGATTCCGATGCTTCATTTCAGATTTACTGTATCCCTTGGACCATCTTATTGACGATAAGGCACAATGCCGACTTAAGTACAAGAGGACTGACACTCTAACTTTCTATGATTTGAACCTCTGCTGTGAGTCCAGTTTTAGATTCCGATGCTTCACTTCCGGTTTACTGTATCCCTTGGACCTTCTTATTGACGATCAAACACAGAAATTGCATCCGAATTTAATACAAAAGGCACAATGCCGACTTAAGTACAAGAGGACTGACACTCTCTGTGTGATTAGAACCTCTGCTGTGAGTCCAGTTTTAGATTCCGATGCTTCACTTCAGGTTCAATGTAACCCTTGGACCGTCTTATTAACGATGAAACACAGAAATTGCATTAGAATTTAATACAAAATGCATAATGCCGACTTAAGTACAAGAGGACTGACACACTAACTTTCTATGATGTAAACCTCTCTTGTGAGTCCAGTTTTAGATTCCGATGCTTCACTTCAGGTTTACTGTTTTCCTTGGACCTTCTTATTGACGATGAAACACAGAAATTGCATCCGAATTTAATACAAAAGGCACAATGCCGACATAAGTACAAGAGGACTGACACTCTAACTTTCTATGATTTGAACATCTGCTGTGAATCCAGTCTTAGATTCCGATGCTTTACTTCAGTTTTTCTGTATCCCTAGGACCTTCTTATTGACGATGAATCACAGAAATTGCATCCGAACTTAATACAAAAGGCACAATGCCGACTTAAGTACAAGAGGACTGACACACTAACTTTCTTTGATTTAAACCTCTCTTGTGAGTCCAGTTTTAAATTACGATGCTTCACATCAGGTTTACTGTTTCCCTTGGACCTTCTTATTGACGATGAATCACAGAATTTGCATCTGAATTTAATACAAAAGGCGCAATGCTGACTTACGTACAAGAGGACTGACTCACTAAAATTCTATGATTTGAACCTCTCCTGTGAGTCTTGTTTTATATTCCGATGCTTCACTTCAGGATTACTGTATCCCTTGGACCTTCTTATTGACGAAGAAACACAGAAATTGCATCCGAATTTAATACAAAAGGCACAATGCCGACTTAAGTACAAGAGGACTGACACTCTAATTTCGATGATTTGTACCTCTCCTGTGAGTCCAGTTTTAGATTCCGATGCTTCAATTCAGGTTTACTGTATCCCTTGGACCTTCTTATTGACGATGAAACACAGAAATGGCATCCGA
The DNA here is from genome assembly GCF_023864345.2 of Schistocerca serialis cubense. Taxonomy (NCBI): domain Eukaryota; kingdom Metazoa; phylum Arthropoda; class Insecta; order Orthoptera; family Acrididae; genus Schistocerca; species Schistocerca serialis. The sequence goes on from NC_064645.1 coordinate 88,662,282, forward strand.
ATTAATACAAAAGACCCAATGCCGACTTAACTACAAGAGGACTGACTCTCTAACTTTCTATGATTTGAACCTCTCCTGTGAGTCCAGTTTTAGTTTCCGATTCTTCACGTCAGGTTTACTGTATCCCTTGGACTTTCTTATTGTCGATGAAACACAGAAATTGCATTCGAATTTAATACAAAAGGCACAATGCCGACTTAAGTACAAGAGGACTGACACTCTAACTTTCGATGATTTGAATTTCTCCTGTGGGTCCAGTTTCAGATTCCGATGCTTCAATTCAGGTTTACTGTATCACTTGGACCTTCTTATTGACGATGAAACACAGATATTATATCCGAATTTAATACAAAAGGCACAAAACCGACTTAAGTACAAGAGGACTGATACTCTAACTTTCTATGATTTGAACATCTGCTATGAGTCCAGTCTTCGATTCCGATGCTTTACTTCAGTTTTTCTGTATCCCTTGGACCTTCTTATTGACGATGAATCACAGAAATTGCATCCGAATGTAATTCAAAAGGCACAATGCCGACTTAAGTACAAGAGGACTGACACACTAACTTTCTATGATATGAACCTCTCCTGTGAGTCCAGTTTTAGATTCCGATGCTTCACTTCAGGTTTACTGTTTCCCTTGGACCTTCTTATTGACGATGAATCACAGAAATTGCATCCGAATTTAATACAAAAGGCGCAACGCAGACCAAAGTACAAGAGGACTCACACACTAACTTTCTATGATTTGAACCTCTCCTGTGGGTCCAGTTTTAAATTCCGATGCTTCACTTCAGGTTTACTGTATCCCTTGGACCTTCTGATTGACGATAAGGCACAATGCCGACTTAAGTACAAGAGGACTGACACTCTAACATTCTATGATTTGAACCTCTGCTGTGAGTCCAGTTTTAGATTCCGTTGCTTCACTTCAGGTTCAATGTAACCCTTGGACCGTCTTATTAACGATGAAACACAGAAATTGCATTAGACTTTAATACAAAAGGCACAATGCCGACATAAGAACAAGAGGACTGACACTCTAACTTTCTATGATTTGAACCACTCCTGTGAGTCCAGTTTTAGATTCCGATACTCCACTTCAGGTTTACTGTCTCCCATGGACCTTCTTATTGACGATGAAACACAGAAATTGCATCTGAATTTAATACAAAAGGCACAATGCCGACTTAAGTACAAGAGGACTGAAAATCCAACTTTCTATGATTTTAAAATCTCCTGTGAGTCCAGTTTTAGATTCCGATGCATCACTTCAGGTTTACGGTATCCCTTGGACCTTCTTATTGACGATGAAGCACAGAAATTGCATCCGAATTTAATACAAACGACACAATGCCGACTTATGTACAAGAGGACTGACACTTTATCTTTCTATGATTTGAACCGCTATTGTGAGTCCAGTTTTAGAATCCGTTTCTTCACTTCAGATTTACTGTATCCCTTGGACATTCTTATTGACGATAAGGCACAATGCCGACTTAAGTACAAGAGGACCGACACTCAAACTTTCTATGATTTGAACCTCTGCTGTGAGTCCAGTTTTAGATTCCGATGCTTCACTTCAGGTTTACTGTATCCCTTGGACCTTTGTATTGACGATGAAACACAGAAATTGCATCCGAATTTAATACAAAAGGCACAATGCCGACTTAAGTACAAGAGGACTGACACTCTAACTTTCTATGATTTGAACATCTGCTGTGAGTCCAGTTTTAGATTCCGATGCTTCACTTCAGGTTTACTGTATCACTTGCACCTTCTTATTATCGATGAAACACAGAAATTTCATCCGAATTTAATACAAACGGCACAATGCCGACTTCAGTACAAGAGGACTGACGCACTAACTTTCTGTGATTTGAACCTCTCCTTTGAGTCCAGTTTTAGATTCCGATGCTTCACTTCAGGTTTACTGAATCCCTTGGACCTTCTTATTGACGATGAAACACAGAAATTGCACCCGAATTTAATACAAAAGGCACAAAGCCAACTTAAGTACAAGAGGACTGACACTCTAACTTTATATGATTTGAACCACTCCTGTGAGTCCAGTTTTAGATTCCGATACTCCACTTCAGGGTTACTGTCTCCCATGGACCTTCTTATTGACGATGAAACACAGAAATTGCATCCGAATTTAATACAAAAGCCACAATGCCGACTTAAGTACAAGGGGACTGACCCTACAGTTTTCTATGATTAGAACCTCTCCTGTGAGTCCAGTTTTAGTTTCCGATGCTTCACTTCAGGTTTACTGTATCCCTTGGACCTTCTTATTGACGATGAATCACAGAAATTGCATCCGAATTTAATACAAAAGGCGCAACGCAGACCAAAGTACAAGAGGACTCACACACTAACTTTCTATGATTTGAACCTCTCCTGTGGGTCCAGTTTTAAATTCCGATGCTTCACTTCAGGTTTACTGTATCCCTTGGACCTTCTGATTGACGATAAGGCACAATGCCGACTTAAGTACAAGAGGACTGACACTCTAACATTCTATGATTTGAACCTCTGCTGTGAGTCCAGTTTTAGATTCCGTTGCTTCACTTCAGGTTCAATGTAACCCTTGGACCGTCTTATTAACGATGAAACACAGAAATTGCATTAGACTTTAATACAAAAGGCACAATGCCGACATAAGAACAAGAGGACTGACACTCTAACTTTCTATGATTTGAACCACTCCTGTGAGTCCAGTTTTAGATTCCGATACTCCACTTCAGGTTTACTGTCTCCCATGGACCTTCTTATTGACGATGAAACACAGAAATTGCATCTGAATTTAATACAAAAGGCACAATGCCGACTTAAGTACAAGAGGACTGAAAATCCAACTTTCTATGATTTTAAAATCTCCTGTGAGTCCAGTTTTAGATTCCGATGCATCACTTCAGGTTTACGGTATCCCTTGGACCTTCTTATTGACGATGAAGCACAGAAATTGCATCCGAATTTAATACAAACGACACAATGCCGACTTATGTACAAGAGGACTGACACTTTATCTTTCTATGATTTGAACCGCTATTGTGAGTCCAGTTTTAGAATCCGTTTCTTCACTTCAGATTTACTGTATCCCTTGGACATTCTTATTGACGATAAGGCACAATGCCGACTTAAGTACAAGAGGACCGACACTCAAACTTTCTATGATTTGAACCTCTGCTGTGAGTCCAGTTTTAGATTCCGATGCTTCACTTCAGGTTTACTGTATCCCTTGGACCTTTGTATTGACGATGAAACACAGAAATTGCATCCGAATTTAATACAAAAGGCACAATGCCGACTTAAGTACAAGAGGACTGACACTCTAACTTTCTATGATTTGAACATCTGCTGTGAGTCCAGTTTTAGATTCCGATGCTTCACTTCAGGTTTACTGTATCACTTGCACCTTCTTATTATCGATGAAACACAGAAATTTCATCCGAATTTAATACAAACGGCACAATGCCGACTTCAGTACAAGAGGACTGACGCACTAACTTTCTGTGATTTGAACCTCTCCTTTGAGTCCAGTTTTAGATTCCGATGCTTCACTTCAGGTTTACTGAATCCCTTGGACCTTCTTATTGACGATGAAACACAGAAATTGCACCCGAATTTAATACAAAAGGCACAAAGCCAACTTAAGTACAAGAGGACTGACACTCTAACTTTATATGATTTGAACCACTCCTGTGAGTCCAGTTTTAGATTCCGATACTCCACTTCAGGGTTACTGTCTCCCATGGACCTTCTTATTGACGATGAAACACAGAAATTGCATCCGAATTTAATACAAAAGCCACAATGCCGACTTAAGTACAAGGGGACTGACCCTACAGTTTTCTATGATTAGAACCTCTCCTGTGAGTCCAGTTTTAGTTTCCGATGCTTCACTTCAGGTTTACTGTATCCCTTGGACCTTCTTATTGACGATGAAACACAGAAATTGCATCCGAATTTAATACAAAAGGCACAATGCCGACTTAAGTACAAGAGGACTGACGCTCTAACTTTCTATGATTTGAACAACTCCTGTGAGTCCTGTTTAAGATTCCGATGCTTCACTTCAGTTTTACTGTATTTCTTGGGCCTTCTTAATGACGATGAAACACAGAAATTGCATCCGAATTTAATACAAAAGGCACAATGACGACTTAAGTACAAGAGGACTGACACTCTAACTCTCTATGATTTGAACCTCTCCTGTGAGTCCAGTTTTAGGTTCCGATGCTTCACTTCAGGTTTACTGTATCCCATGGACCTTCTTATTGACGATGAAACACAGAAATTGCATCCGAATATAATACAAAAGGCATAATGCAGACTTAAGTACAAGAGGACAGACACACTAACTTTCTATGTTTTGAACCTCTCCTGTGAGTCCAGTTTTAGATTCCGATGCTTCACTTCAGGTTTACTGTTTCCCTTGGACCTTCTTATTGACGATGAAACACAGAAATTGCGTCCGAATTTAATACAAAAGGCACAATGCCGACCTAAGTACAAGAGGACTGACACACTAACGTTCTATGATTTAAACCTCTCCTGTGAGTCCAGTTTTAGATTCCGATGCTTCACTTCAGGTTTACTGTATCCCTTGCACCTTCTTATTGTCGATGAAACACAGAAATTTCATCCGAATTTAATACAAAAGGCACAATGCCGACTTCAGTACAAGAGGACTGACACACTAACTTTCTGTGATTTGAACCTCTCCTGTGAGTCCAGTTTCAGATTCCGATGCTTCACTTCAGGTTTACTGAATCCCTTGGACCTTCTTATTGACGATGAAACACGGAAATTGCACCCGAATTTAATGCAAAAAGCACAATGCCAACTTAAGTACAAGAGGACTGACACTCTAACTTTATATGATTTGAATTACTCCTGTGAGTCCAGTTTTACATTCCGATACTCCACTTCAGGTTTACTGTCTCCCATGGACCTTCTTATTGACGATGAAACACAGAAATTGCATCCGAATTTAATACAAAAGTAACAATGCCGACTTAAGTACAAGGGGACTGACCTTACAGTTTTCTATGATTAGAACCCCTCCTGTGAGTCCAGTTTTAGTTTCCGATGCTTCACTTCAGGTTTACTGTATCCCTTGGACCTTCTTATTGACGATGAAAAACAGAAATTGCATGCGAATTTAATACAAAAGGCACAATGCCGACTTAATTACAAGAGGACTGACACTCTAACTTTCTATGATTTGAACCACTCCTGTGAGTCCTGTTTAAGATTCCGATGCTTCACTTCAGGTTTACTGTATTTCTTGGGCCTTCTTAATAACGATGAAACACAGAAATTGCATTCGAATTTAATACAAAAGGCACAATGCCGACTTAAGTACAAGAGGACTGACACTCTAACTCTCTATGATTTGAACCTCTCCTGTGAGTCCAGTTTTAGATTCCGATGCTTCACTTCATGTTTACTGTATTCCTTGGACCTTCTTATTGACTTTGAAACACAGAACTTGCATCCGAATGTAATACAAAAGGCACAATGCCAACTTAAGTACAAGAGGACTGACACTCTAACTTTCAATGATTTGAACCTCTTCTATGAGTCCAGTTTTGTATTCCGATGCATTAATTCAGGTTTACTGTATACCTTGGACCTTCTTATTGACGATGAAACACAGAAATTGCATCCGAAATTAATACAAAATGCACAATGCAGACTTAAGTACAAGAGGACAGACACACTAACTTTCTATGATTTGAACCTCTCCTGTGAGTCCAGTTTTAGATTCCGATGATTCACTTCAGGTTTACTGTTTCCCTTGGACCATCTTATTGACGATGAAACACAGAAATTGCGTCCGAATTTAATACAAAAGGCACAATGCCGACTTAAGTACAAGGGGACTGACCCTACAGATTTCTATGATTAGAACCTCTCCTGTGAGTCCAGTTTTAGTTTCCGATGCTTCACGTCATTTTTACTGTATCCCTTGGACCTTCTTATTGACGATGAAACACAGAAATTGCATCCAAATTTAATACAAAAGGCACAATGCCGACTTAAGTACAAGAGGACTGACACACTAGCTTTCTATGATTTGAACCTCTCCTGTGAGTCCAGTTTTAGATTCCGATTCTTCATTTCAGATTTACTGTATCCCTTGGACCATCTTATTGACGATAAGGCACAATGCCGACTTAAGTACAAGAGGACTGACACTCTAACTTTCTAATATTTGAACCTCTGCTGTGAGTCCAGTTTTAGATTCCGATGCTTCACTTCCGGTTTACTGTATCCCTTGGACCTTCTTATTGACGATCAAACACAGAAATTGCATCCGAATTTAATACAAAAGGCACAATGCCGACTTAAGTACAAGAGGACTGACACTCTCTCTGTGATTAGAACCTCTGCTGTGAGTCCAGTTTTAGATTCCGATGCTTCACTTCAGGTTCAATGTAACCCTTGGACCGTCTTATTAACGATGAAACACAGAAATTGCATTAGAATTTAATACAAAATGCACAATGCCGACTTAAGTACAAGAGGACTGACACACTAACTTTCTATGATGTAAACCTCTCTTGTGAGTCCAGTTTTAGATTCCGATGCTTCACTTCAGGTTTACTGTTTTCCTTGGACCTTCTTATTGACGATGAAACACAGAAATTGCATCCGAATTAAATACAAAAGGCACAATGCCGACATAAGTACAAGAGGACTGACACTCTAACTTTCTATGATTTGAACATCTGCTGTGAGACCAGTCTTAGATTCCGATGCTTTACTTCAGTTTTTCTGTATCCCTAGGACCTTCTTATTGACGATGAATCACAGAAATTGCATCCGAATTTAATACAAAAGGCACAATGCCGACTTAAGTACAAGAGGACTGACACACTAACTTTCTTTGATTTAAACCTCTCTTGTGAGTCCAGTTTTAAATTACGATGCTTCACATCAGGTTTACTGTTTCCCTTGGACCTTCTTATTGACGATGAATCACAGAAATTGCATCTGAATTTAATACAAAAGGCGCAATGCTGACTAACGTACAAGAGGACTGACTCACTAAAATTCTATGATTTGAACCTCTCCTGTGAGTCTTGTTTTATATTCCGATGCTTCACTTCAGGATTACTGTATCCCTTGGACCTTCTTATTGACGAAGAAACACAGAAATTGCATCCGAATTTAATACAAAAGGCACAATGCCGACTTAAGTACAAGAGGACTGACACTCTAATTTCGATGATTTGTACCTCTCCTGTGAGTCCAGTTTTAGATTCCGATGCTTCAATTCAGGTTTACTGTATCCCTTGGACCTTCTTATTGACGATGAAACACAGAAATTGCATCCGAATTAATACAAAAGACCCAATGCCGACTTAAGTACAAGAGGACTGACTCTCTAACTTTATATGATTTGAACCTCTCCTGTGAGTCCAGTTTTAGTTTCCGATTCTTCACGTCAGGTTTACTGTATCCCTTGGACTTTCTTATTGTCGATGAAACACAGAAATTGCATTCGAATTTAATACAAAAGGCACAATGCCGACTTAAGTACAAGAGGACTGACACTAATTTTCGATGATTTGAATTTCTCCTGTGGGTCCAGTTTCAGATTCCGATGCTTCAATTCAGGTTTACTGTATCACTTGGACCTTCTTATTGACGATGAAACACAGATATTATATCCGAATATAATACAAAAGGCACAAAACCGACTTAAGTACAAGAGGACTGATACTCTAACTTTCTATGATTTGAACATCTGCTGTGAGTCCAGTCTTCGATTCCGATGCTTTACTTCAGTTTTTCTGTATCCCTTGGACCTTCTTATTGACGATGAATCACAGAAATTGCATCCGAATGTAATTCAAAAGGCACAATGCCGACTTAAGTACAAGAGGACTGACACACTAACTTTCTATGATATGAACCTCTCCTGTGAGTCCAGTTTTAGATTCCGATGCTTCACTTCAGGTTTACTGTTTTCCTTGGACCTTCTTATTGACGATGAATCACAGAAATTGCATCCGAATTTAATACAAAAGGCGCAACGCAGACCAAAGTACAAGAGGACTCACACACTAACTTTCTATGATTTGAACCTCTCCTGTGAGTCCAGTTTTAAATTCCGATGCTTCACTTCAGGTTTACTGTATCCCTTGGACCTTCTGATTGACGATAAGGCACAATGCCGACTTAAGTACAAGAGGACTGACACTCTAACTTTCTATGATTTGAACCTCTGCTGTGAGTCCAGTTTTAGATTCCGTTGCTTCACTTCAGGTTCAATGTAACCCTTGGACCGTCTTATTAACGATGAAACACAGAAATTGCATTAGACTTTAATACAAAAGGCACAATGCCGACATAAGAACAAGAGGACTGACACTCTAACTTTCTATGATTTGAACCACTCCTGTGAGTCCAGTTTTACGTTCCGATACTCCACTTCAGGTTTACTGTCTCCCATGGACCTTCTTATTGACGATGAAACACAGAAATTGCATCTGAATTTAATACAAAAGGCACAATGCCGACTTAAGTACAAGAGGACTGAAAATCCAACTTTCTATGATTTTAAAATCTCCTGTGAGTCCAGTTTTAGATTCCGATGCATCACTTCAGGTTTACGGTATCCCTTGGACCTTCTTATTGACGATGAAGCACAGAAATTGCATCCGAATTTAATACAAACGACACAATGCCGACTTATGTACAAGAGGACTGACACTTTAACTTTCTATGATTTGAACCTCTATTGTGAGTCCAGTTTTAGAATCCGTTTCTTCACTTCAGATTTACTGTATCCCTTGGACCTTCTTATTGACGATAAGGCACAATGCCGACTTAAGTACAAGAGGACTGACACTCAAACTTTCTATGATTTGAACCTCTGCTGTGAGTCCAGTTTTAGATTCCTATGCTTCACTTCAGGTTTACTGTATCCCTTGGACCTTTGTATTGACGATGAAACACAGAAATTGCATCCGAATTTAATACAAAAGGCACAATGCCGACTTAAGTACAAGAGGACTGACACTCTAACTTTCTATGATTTGAACATCTGCTGTGAGTCCAGTTTTAGATTCCGATGCTTCACTTCAGGTTTACTGTATCACTTGCACCTTCTTATTGTCGATGAAACACAGAAATTTCATCCGAATTTAATACAAAAGGCACAATGCCGACTTCAGTACAAGAGGACTGACGCACTAACTTTCTGTGATTTGAACCTCTCCTGTGAGTCCAGTTTTAGATTCCGATGCTTCACTTCAGGGTTACTGAATCCCTTGGACCTTCTTATTGACGATGAAACACAGAAATTGCACCCGAATTTAATGCAAAAGGCACAAAGCCAACTTAAGCACAAGAGGACTGACACTCTAACTTTATATGATTTGAACCACTCCTGTGAGTCCAGTTTTAGATTCCGATACTCCACTTCAGGTTTACTGTCTCCCATGGACCTTCTTATTGACGATGAAACACAGAAATTGCATCCGAATTTAATACAAAAGCCACAATGCCGACTTAAGTACAAGGGGACTGACCCTACAGTTTTCTATGATTAGAACCTCTCCTGTGAGTCCAGTTTTAGTTTCCGATGCTTCACTTCAGGTTTACTGTATCCCTTGGACCTTCTTATTGACGATGAAACACAGAAATTGCATCCGAATTTAATACAAAAGGCACAATGCCGACTTAAGTACAAGAGGACTGACGCTCTAACTTTCTATGATTTGAACAACTCCTGTGAGTCCTGTTTAAGATTCCGATGCTTCACTTCAGGTTTACTGTATTTCTTGGGCCTTCTTAATGACGATGAAACACAGAAATTGCATCCGAATTTAATACAAAAGGCACAATGACGACTTAAGTACAAGAGGACTGACACTCTAACTCTCTATGATTTGAACCTCTCCTGTGAGTCCAGTTTTAGGTTCCGATGCTTCACTTCAGGTTTACTGTATCCCATGGACCTTCTTATTGACGATGAAACACAGAAATTGCATCCGAATATAATACAAAAGGCATAATGCAGACTTAAGTACAAGAGGACAGACACACTAACTTTCTATGTTTTGAACCTCTCCTGTGAGTCCAGTTTTAGATTCCGATGCTTCACTTCAGGTTTACTGTTTCCCTTGGACCTTCTTATTGACGATGAAACACAGAAATTGCGTCCGAATTTAATACAAAAGGCACAATGCCGACCTAAGTACAAGAGGACTGACACACTAGCGTTCTATGATTTAAACCTCTCCTGTGAGTCCAGTTTTAGATTCCGATGCTTCACTTCAGGTTTACTGTATCCCTTGCACCTTCTTATTGTCGATGAAACACAGAAATTTCATCCGAATTTAATACAAAAGGCACAATGCCGACTTCAGTACAAGAGGACTGACACACTAAATTTCTGTGATTTGAACCTCTCCTGTGAGTCCAGTTTCAGATTCCGATGCTTCACTTCAGGTTTACTGAATCCCTTGGACCTTCTTATTGACGATGAAACACAGAAATTGCACCCGAATTTAATGCAAAAAGCACAATGCCAACTTAAGTACAAGAGGACTGACACTCTAACTTTATATGATTTGAACCACTCCTGTGAGTCCAGTTTTACATTCCGATACTCCACTTCAGGTTTACTGTCTCCCATGGACCTTCTTATTGACGATGAAACACAGAAATTGCATCCGAATTTAATACAAAAGTAACAATGCCGACTTAAGTACAAGGGGACTGACCTTACAGTTTTCTATGATTAGAACCTCTCCTGTGAGTCCAGTTTTAGTTTCCGATGCTTCACTTCAGGTTTACTGTATCCCTTGGACCTTCTTATTGACGATGAAACACAGAAATTGCATGCGAATTTAATACAAAAGGCACAATGCCGACTTAATTACAAGAGGACTGACGCTCTAACTTTCTATGGTTTGAACCACTCCTGTGAGTCCTGTTTAAGATTCCGATGCTTCACTTCAGGTTTACTGTATTTCTTGGGCCTTCTTAATAACGATGAAACACAGAAATTGCATTCGAATTTAATACAAAAGGCACAATGCCGACTTAAGTACAAGAGGACTGACACTCTAACTCTCTATGATTTGAACCTCTCCTGTGAGTCCAGTTTTAGATTCCGATGCTTCACTTCATGTTTACTGTATTCCTTGGACCTTCTTATTGACTTTGAAACACAGATCTTGCATCCGAATGTAATACAAAAGGCACAATGCCAACTTAAGTACAAGAGGACTGACACTCTAACTTTCAATGATTTGATCCTCTCCTATGAGTCCAGTTTTGTATTCCGATGCATTAATTCAGGTTTACTGTATACCTTGGACCTTCTTATTGACGATGAAACACAGAAATTGCATCCGAAATTAATACAAAATGCACAATGCAGACTTAAGTACAAGAGGACAGACACACTAACTTTCTATGATTTGAACCTCTCCTGTGAGTCCAGTTTTAGATTCCGATGATTCACTTCAGGTTTACTGTTTCCCTTGGACCATCTTATTGACGATGAAACACAGAAATTGCGTCCGAATTTAATACAAAAGGCACAATGCCGACTTAAGTACAAGAGGACTGACACACTAACTTTCTATGATTTAAACCTCTCCTGTCAGTGCAGTTTTAGATTCCGATGCTTCACTTCAGGTTTACTGTATCCCTTGGACCTTTGTATTGACGATGAAACACAGAAATTGCATCCGAATTTAATACAAAAGGCACAATGCCGACTTAAGTACAAGAGGACTGACACTCTAACTTTCAATGATTTTAAAATCTCCTGTGAGTCCAGTTTTAGATTCCGATGCATCACTTCAGGTTTACGGTATCCCTTGGACCTTCTTATTGACGATGAAGCACAGAAATTGCATCCAAATTTAATACAAACGACACAATGCCGACTTATGTACAAGAGGACTGACACTTTAACTTTCTATGATTTGAACCTCTATTGTGAGTCCAGTTTTAGACTCCGTTTCTTCACTTCAGATTTACTGTATCCCTTGGACCTTCTTATTGACGATAAGGCACAATGCCGACTTAAGTACAAGAGGACTGACACTCAAACTTTCTATGATTCGAACCTCTGCTGTGAGTCCAGTTTTAGATTCCGATGCTTCACTTCAGGTTTACTTTATCCCTTGGACCTTTGTATTGACGATGAAACACAGAAATTGCATCCGAATTTAATACAAAAGGCACAATGCCGACTTAAGTACAAGAGGACTGACACTCTAACTTTCTATTATTTGAACATCTGCTGTGAGTCCAGTTTTAGATTCCGATGCTTCACTTCAGGTTTACTGTATCACTTGCACCTTCTTATTGTCGATGAAACACAGAAATTTCATACGAATTTAATACAAAAGGCACAATGCCAACTTCAGTACAAGAGGACTGACGCACTAACTTTCTGTGATTTGAACCTCTCCTGTGAGTCCGGTTTTAGATTCCGATGCTTCACTTCAGGTTTACTGAATCCCTTGGACCTTCTTATTGACGATGAAACACAGAAATTGCACCCGAATTTAATGCAAAAGGCACAAAGCCAACTTAAGTACAAGAGGACTGACACTCTAACTTTATATGATTTGAACCACTCCTGTGAGTCCAGTTTTAGATTCCGATACTCCACTTCAGGTTTACTGTCTCCCATGGACCTTCTTATTGACGATGAAACACAGAAATTGCATCCGAATTTAATACAAAAGCCACAATGCCGACTTAAGTACAAGGGGACTGACCCTACAGTTTTCTATGATTAGAACCTCTCCTGTGAGTCCAGTTTTAGTTTCCGATGCTTCACTTCAGGTTTACTGTATCCCTTTGACCTTCTTATTGACGATGAAACACAGAAATTGCATCCGAATTTAATACAAAAGGCACAATGCCGACTTAAGTACAAGAGGACTGACGCTCTAACTTTCTATGATTTGAACAACTCCTGTGAGTCCTGTTTAAGATTCCGATGCTTCACTTCAGGTTTACTGTATTTCCTGGGCCTTCTTAATGACGATGAAACACAGAAATTGCATCCGAATTTAATACAAAAGGCACAATGACGACTTAAGTACAAGAGGACTGACACTCTAACTCTCTATGATTTGAACCTCTCCTGTGAGTCCAGTTTTAGATTCCGATGCTTCACTTCAGGTTTACTGTATCCCATGGACCTTCTTATTGACGATGAAACACAGAAATTGCATCCGAATATAATACAAAAGGCATAATGCAGACTTAAGTACAAGAGGACAGACACACTAACTTTCTATGTTTTGAACCTCTCCTGTGAGTCCAGTTTTAGATTCCGATGCTTCACTTCAGGTTTACTGTTTCCCTTGGACCTTCTTATTGACGATGAAACACAGAAATTGCGTCCGAATTTAATACAAAAGGCACAATGCCGACCTAAGTACAAGAGGACTGACACACTAACGTTCTATGATTTAAACCTCTCCTGTGAGTCCAGTTTTAGATTCCGATGCTTCACTTCAGGTTTACTGTATCCCTTGCACCTTCTTATTGTCGATGAAACACAGAAATTTCATCCGAATTTAATACAAAAGGCACAATGCCGACTTCAGTACAAGAGGACTGACACACTAACTTTCTGTGATTTGAACCTCTCCTGTGAGTCCAGTTTCAGATTCCGATGCTTCACTTCAGGTTTACTGAATCCCTTGGACCTTCTTATTGACGATGAAACACAGAAATTGCACCCGAATTTAATGCAAAAAGCACAATGCCAACTTAAGTACAAGAGGACTGACACTCTAACTTTATATGATTTGAACCACTCCTGTGAGTCCAGTTTTAGATTCCGATACTCCACTTCAGGTTTACTGTCTCCCATGGACCTTCTTATTGACGATGAAACACAGAAATTGCATCCGAATTTAATACAAAAGTAACAATGCCGACTTAAGTACAAGGGGACTGACCCTACAGTTTTCTATGATTAGAACCTCTCCTGTGAGTCCAGTTTTAGTTTCCGATGCTTCACTTCAGGTTTACTGTATCCCTTGGACCTTCTTATTGACGATGAAACACAGAAATTGCATCCGAATTTAATACAAAAGGCACAATGCCGACTTAATTACAAGTCGACTGACGCTCTAACTTTCTATGATTTGAACCACTCCTGTGAGTCCTGTTTAAGATTCCGATGCTTCACTTCAGGTTTACTGTATTTCTTGGGCCTTCTTAATAACGATGAAACACAGAAATTGCATCCGAATTTAATACGAAAGGCACAATGCCGACTTAAGTACAAGAGGACTGACACTCTAACTCTCTATGATTTGAACCTCTCCTGTGAGTCCAGTTTTAGATTCCGATGCTTCACTTCATGTTTACTGTATTCCTTGGACCTTCTTATTGACTTTGAAACACAGAACTTGCATCCGAATGTAATACAAAAGGCACAATGCCAACTTAAGTACAAGAGGACTGACACTCTAACTTTCAATGATTTGAACCTCTCCTATGAGTCCAGTTTTGTATTCCGATGCATTAATTCAGGTTTACTGTATACCTTGGACCTTCTTATTGACGATGAAACACAGAAATTGCATCCGAAATTAAGACAAAATGCACAATGCAGACGTAAGTACAAGAGGACTGACACACTAACTTTCTATGATTTGAACCTCTCCTGTGAGTCCAGTTTTAGATTCCGATGATTCACTTCAGGTTTACTGTTTCCCTTGGACCTTCTTATTGACGATGAATCACAGAAATTGCATCCGAATTTAATACAAAAGGCACAATGCCGACCAAAGCCCAAGAGGACTGACACACTAACTTTCTTTCTGTGAGTCCAGTTTTAGATTCCGATGCTTCACTTCAGGCTTACTGTATCCCATGGACCTCCTTATTGACGATAAGGCACAATGCCGACTTAAGTACAAGAGGACTGACGCTCTAACTTTCTATGATTTGAACCTCTGCTGTGAGTCCAGTTTTAGATTCCGATACTTCACTTCAGGTTTACTGTATCCCTTGGACCTTCTTATTGACGATGAAACACAGAAATTGCATCCTAATTTAATACAAAAGGCATAATGCCGACTTAAGTACAAGAGGACTGACACACTAACTTTCTATGATTTGAACCTCTCCTGTGAGTCCAGTTCTAGATTCCGATGCTTCACTTCAGGTTTACTGTTTCCCTTGGACCTTCATATTGACGATGAATCACAGAAATTGCATCCGAATTTAATACAAAAGGCGCAATGCCGACTTAAGTACAAGAGGACTGACACACTAACTTTCTATGATTTGAACCTCTCCTGTGAGTCCAGTTTTAGATTCCGATGCTTCACTTCAGGTTTACTGTATCCCTTGGACCTTCTTATTGACGATGAAACACAGAAATCGCATTGGAATTTAATACAAAAGACACAATGCCGACATAAGTACAAGAGGACTGACACTCTAACTTTCTATGATTTGAACATCTCCTGTGAGTCCAGTCTTAGATTCCGATGCTTCACTTCAGTTTTACTGTATCCCTTGGACCTTCTTATTGACGATGAATCACAGAAATTGCATCCGAATTTAATAAAAAAGGCACAATGCCGACTTAAGTACAAGAGGACTGACACACTAACTTTCTATGATTTGAACCTCTCCTGTGAGTCCAGTTTTAGATTCCGATGCTTCACTTCAGGTTTACTGTTTCCCTTGGACCTTCTAATTGACGATGAATCACAGAAATTGCATCCGAATTTAATACAAAAGGCACAATGCCGACCAAAGCACAAGAGGACTGACACGCTAACTTTCTTTCTGTGAGTCCAGTTTTGGATTCCGATGCTTCACTTCAGGCTTACTGTATCCCTTGGACCTTCTTATTGACGACAAGGCACAATGCCGACTTAAGTACAAGAGGACTGACGCTCTAACTTTCTATGATTTGAACCTCTGCTGTGAGTCCAGTTTTAGATTCCGATGATTCACTTCGGGTTTACTGTATCCCTTGGACCTTCTTATTGACGATGAAACACAGAAATTGCGTCCGAATTTAATACAAAAGGCATAATGCCGACTTAAGTACAAGAGGACTGACACACTAACTTTCTATGATTTGAACCTCTCCTGTGAGTCCAGTTTTAGATTCCGATGCTTCACTTCAGGTTTACTGTTTCCCTTGGACCTTCATATTGACGATGAATCACAGAAATTGCATCCGAATTTAATACAAAAGGCGCAATGCCGACTTAAGTACAAGAGGACTGACACACTAACTTTCTATGATTTGAACCTCTCCTGTGAGTCCAGTTTTAGATTCTGATGCTTCACTTCAGGTTTACTGTATCCCTTGGACCATCTTATTGACGATGAAACACAGAAATTGCATTGGAACTTAATACAAAAGGCACAATGCCGACATAAGTACGAGAGGACTGACACTCTAACTTTCTATGATTTGAACATCTCCTGTGAGTCCAGTCTTAGATTCCGATGCTTCACTTCAGTTTTACTGTATCCCTTGGACCTTCTTATTGACGATGAATCACAGAAATTGCATCCGAATTTAATACAAAAGGCACAATGCCGACATAAGTACAAGAGGACTGACGCTCTAACTTTCTATGATTTGAACAACTCCTGTGAGTCCTGTTTAAGATTCCGATGCTTCACTTCAGGTTTACTGTATTTCTTGGGCCTTCTTAATGACGATAAATCACAGAAATTGCATCCGAATTTAATACAAAAGGCACAATGACGACTTAAGTACAAGAGGACTGACACTCTAACTCTCTATGATTTGAACCTCTCCTGTGAGTCCAGTTTTAGATTCCGATGCTTCACTTCAGGCTTACTGTACCCCATGGACCTTCTTATTGACGATGAAACACAGAAATTGCATCCTAATATAATACAAAAGGCATAATGCAGACTTAAGTACAAGAGGACAGACACACTAACTTTCTATGTTTTGAACCTCTCCTGTGAGTCAAGTTTTAGATTCCGATGCTTCACTTCAGGTTTACTGTTTCCCTTGGACCTTCTTATTGACGATGAAACACAGAAATTGCGTCCGAATTTAATACAAAAGGCACAATGCCGACCTAAGTACAAGAGGACTGACACACTAACGTTCTATGTTTTAAACCTCTCCTGTGAGTCCAGTTTTAGATTCCGATGCTTCACTTCAGGTTTACTGTATCCCTTGCACCATCTTATTGTCGATGAAACACAGAAATTTCATCCGAATTTAATACAAAAGGCACAATGCCGACTTCAGTACAAGAGGACTGACACACTAACTTTCTGTGATTTGAACCTCTCCTGTGAGTCCAGTTTCAGATTCCGATGCTTCACTTCAGGTTTACTGAATCCCTTGGACCTTCTTATTGACGATGAAACACAGAAATTGCACCCGAATTTAATGCAAAAAGCACAATGCCAACTTAAGTACAAGAGGACTGACACTCTAACTTTATATGATTTGAACCACTCCTGTGAGTCCAGTTTTAGATTCCGATACTCCACTTCAGGTTTACTGTCTCCCATGGACCTTCTTATTGACGATGAAACACAGAAATTGCATCCGAATTTAATACAAAAGTAACAATGCCGACTTAAGTACAAGGGGACTGACCCTACAGTTTTCTATGATTAGAACCTCTCCTGTGAGTCCAGTTTTAGTTTCCGATGCTTCACTTCAGGTTTACTGTATCCCTTGGACCTTCTTATTGACGATGAAACACAGAAATTGCATCCGAATTTAATACAAAAGGCACAATGCCGACTTAATTACAAGAGGACTGACGCTTTAACTTTCTATGATTTGAACCACTCCTGTGAGTCCTGTTTAAGATTCCGATGCTTCACTTCAGGTTTACTGTATTTCTTGGGCCTTCTCAATAACGATGAAACACAGAAATTGCATCCGAATTTAATACAAAAGGCACAATGCCGACTTAAGTACAAGAGGACTGACACTCTAACTCTCTATGATTTGAACCTCTCCTGTGAGTCCAGTTTTAGATTCCGATGCTTCACTTCATGTTTACTGTATTTCTTGGACCTTCTTATTGACTTTGAAACACAGAACTTGCATCCGAATGTAATACAAAAGGCACAATGCCAACTTAAGTACAAGAGGACTTACACTCTAACTTTCAATGATTTGAACCTCTCCTATGAGTCCAGTTTTGTATTCCGATGCATTAATTCAGGTTTACTGTATACCTTGGACCTTCTTATTGACGATGAAACACAGAAATTGCATCCGAAATTAATACAAAATGCACAATGCAGACTTAAGTACAAGAGGACTGACACACTAACTTTCTATGATTTGAACCTCTCCTGTGAGTCCAGTTTTAGATTCCGATGATTCACTTCAGGTTTACTGTTTCCCTTGGACCATCTTATTGACGATGAAACACAGAAATTGCGTCCGAATTTAATACAAAAGGCACAATGCCGACTTAAGTACAAGAGGACTGACACATTAACTTTCTATGATTTAAACCTCTCCTGTCAGTCCAGTTTTAGATTCCGATGCTTCCTTTCAGGTTTACCGTTTCCCTTGGACCTTCTTATTGACGATGAAACACAGAAATTGCATTGGAATTTAATACAAAAGGCACAATGCCGACATAAGTACAAGAGGACTGACACTCTAACTTTCTATGATTTGAACATCTCCTGTGAGTCCAGTCTTAGATTCCGATGCTTCACTTCAGTTTTACTGTATCCCTTGGACCTTCTTATTGACGATGAATCACAGAAATTGCATCCAAATTTAATACAAAAGGCACAATGCCGACTTAAGTACAAGAGGACTGGCACACTAACTTTCTATGATTTGAACCTCTCCTGTGAGTCCAGTTTTAGATTCCGATGCTTCACTTCAGGTTTACTGTTTCCCTTGGACCTTCTTATTGACGATGAATCACAGAAATTGCATCCGAATTTAATACAAAAGGCACAATGCCGACCAAAGCACAAGAGGACTGACACACTAACTTTCTTTCTGTGAGTCCAGTTTTAGATTCCGATTCTTCACTACAGGCTTACTGTATCCCTTGGACCTCCTTATTGACGATAAGGCACAATGCCGACTTAAGTACAAGAGGACTGACGCTCTAACTTTCTATGATTTGAACCTCTGCTGTGAGTCCAGTTTTAGATTCCGATGCTTCACTTCAGGTTTACTGTATCCCTTGGACCTTCTTATTGACGATGAAACACAGAACTTGCATCCTAATTTAATACAAAAGGCATAATGCCGACTTAAGTACAAGAGGACTGACACACTAACTTTCTATGATTTGAACCTCTCCTGTGAGTCCAGTTCTAGATTCCGATGCTTCACTTCAGGTTTACTGTTTCCCTTGGACCTTCATATTGACGATGAATCACAGAAATTGCATCCGAATGTAATACAAAAGGCGCAATGCCGACTTAAGTACAAGAGGACTGACACACTAACTTTCTATGATTTGAACCTCTCCTGTGAGTCCAGTTTTAGATTCCGATGCTTCACTTCAGGTTTACTGTATCCCTTGGACCTTCTTATTGACGATGAAACACAGAAATCGCATTGGAATTTAATACAAAAGGCACAATGCCGACATAAGTACAAGAGGACTGGCACTCTAACTTTCTATGATTTGAACATCTCCTGTGAGTCCAGTCTTAGATTCCGATGCTTCACTTCAGTTTTACTGTATCCCTTGGACTTTCTTATTGACGATGAATCACAGAAATTGCATCCGAATTTAATACAAAAGGCACAATGCCGACATAAGTACAAGAGGACTGACACACTAACTTTCTATGATTTGAACCTCTCCTGTGAGTCCAGTTTTAGATTCCGATGCTTCACTTCAGGTTTACTGTTTCCCTTAGACCTTCTTATTGACGATGAATCACAGAAATTGCATCCGAATTTAATACAAAAGGCACAATGCCGACCAAAGCACAAGAGGACTGACACACTAACTTTCTTTCTGTGAGTCCAGTTTTGGATTCCGATGCTTCACTTCAGGCTTACTGTATCCCTTGGACCTTCTTATTGACGACAAGGCACAATGCCGACTTAAGTACAAGAGGACTGACGCTCTAACTTTCTATGATTTGAACCTCTGCTGTGAGTCCAGTTTTAGATTCCGATGCTTCACTTCAGGTTTACTGTATCCCTTGGACCTTCTTATTGACGATGAAACACAGAAATTGCATCCTAATTTAATACAAAAGGCATAATGCCGACTTAAGTACAAGAGGACTGACACACTAACTTTCTATGATTTGAACCTCTCCTATGAGTCCAGTTTTAGATTCCGATGCTTCACTTCAGGTTTACTGTTTCCCTTGGATCTTCATATTGACGTTGAATCACAGAAATTGCATCCGAATTTAATACAAAAAGCGCAATGCCGACTTAAGTACAAGAGGACTGACACACTAACTTTCTATGATTTGAACCTCTCCTGTGAGTCCAGTTTTAGATTCTGATGCTTCACTTCAGGTTTACTGTATCCCTTGGACCATCTTATTGACGATGAAACACAGAAATTGCATTGGAATTTAATACAAAAGGCACAATGCCGACATAAGTACGAGAGGACTGACACTCTAACTTTCTATGATTTGAACATCTCCTGTGAGTCCAGTCTTAGATTCCGATGCTTCACTTCAGTTTTACTGTATCCCTTGGACATTCTTATTGACGATGAATCACAGAAATTGCATCCGAATTTAATACAAAAGGCACAATGCCGACTTAAGTACAAGAGGACTGAAACACTAACTTTCTATGATTTCAACCTCTCCTGTGAGTCCAGTTTTAGATTCCGATGCTTCACTTCAGGTTTACTGTTTCCCTTGGACCTTCTTATTGACGATGAATCACAGAAATTGCATCCGAATTTAATACAAAAGGCACAATGCCGACCAAAGCACAAGAGGACTGACACACTAACTTTCTTTCTGTGAGTCCAGTTTTAGATTCCGATGCTTCACTTCAGCCTTACTGTATCCCTTGGACCTTCTTATTGACGATAAGGCACAATGCCGACTTAAGTACAAGAGGACTGACGCTCTAACTTCCTATGATTTCAACCTCTGCTGTGAGTCCAGTTTTAGATTCCGATGCTTCACTTCAGGTTTACTGTATCCCTTGGACCTTCTTATTGACGATGAAACACAGATATTGCATCCGAATTTAATACAAAAGACACAATGCCGACATAAGTACAAGTGGACTGACACTCTAACTGTCGATGATTTGAACTTCTCCTATGAGTCCAGTTTTAGATTCCGATGCAGTAATTAAGGTTTACTGTATACCTTGGACCTTCTTATTGACGATGAAACACAGAAATTGCATCCGAATTTAATACAAAAGGCACAATGCCGACTTAAGTACAAGAGAACTGACACACTAACTTTATATGATTTGAACCACTCCTGTGAGTCCAGTTTTAGATTCCGATACTCCACTTCAGGTTTACTGTCTCCCATGGACCTTCTTATTGACGATGAAACACAGAAATTGCATCCGAATTTAATACAAAAGCCACAATGCCGACTTAAGTACAAGGGGACTGACCCTACAGTTTTCTATGATTAGAACCTCTCCTGTGAGTCCAGTTTTAGTTTCCGATGCTTCACTTCAGGTTTACTGTATCCCTTGGACCTTCTTATTGACGATGAAACACAGAAATTGCATCCGAATTTAATACAAAAGGCACAATGCCGACTTAAGTACAAGAGGACTGACGCTCTAACTTTCTATGATTTGAACAACTGCTGTGTGTCCTGTTTAAGATTCCGATGCTTCACTTCAGGTTTACTGTATTTCTTGGGCCTTCTTAATGACGATGAAACACAGAAATTGCATCCGAATTTAATACAAAAGGCACAATGACGACTTACGTACAAGAGGACTGACACTCTAACTCTCTATGATTTGAACCTCTCCTGTGAGTCCAGTTTTAGATTCCGATGCTTCACTTCAGGTTTACTGTATCCCATGGACCTTCTTATTGACGATGAAACACAGAAATTGCATCCGAATATAATACAAAAGGCATAATGCAGACTTAAGTACAAGAGGACAGACACACTAACTTTCTATGTTTTGAACCTCTCCTGTGAGTCCAGTTTTGGATTCCGATGCTTCACTTCAGGTTTACTGTTTCCCTTGGACCTTCTTATTGACGATGAAACACAGAAATTGCGTCCGAATGTAATACAAAAGGCACAATACCGACCTAAGTACAAGAGGACTGACACACTAACGTTCTATGATTTAAACCTCTCCTGTGAGTCCAGTTTTAGATTCCGATGCTTCACTTCAGGTTTACTGTATCCCTTGCACCTTCTTATTGTCGATGAAACACAGAAATTTCATCCGAATTTAATACAAAAGGCACAATGCCGACTTCAGTACAAGAGGACTGACACACTAACTTTCTGTGATTTGAACCTCTCCTGTGAGTCCAGTTTCAGATTCCGATGCTTCACTTGAGGTTTACTGAATCCCTTGGACCTTCTTATTGACGATGAAACACAGAAATTGCACCCGAATTTAATGCAAAAAGCACAATGCCAACTTAAGTACAAGAGGACTGACACTCTAACTTTCTATGATTTGAACCACTCCTGTGAGTCCAGTTTTAGATTCCGATACTCCACTTCAGGTTTACTGTCTCCCATGGACCTTCTTATTGACGATGAAACACAGAAATTGCATCCGAATTTAATACAAAAGTAACAATGCCGACCTAAGTACAAGGGGACTGACCCTACAGTTTTCTATGATTAGAACCTCTCCTGTGAGTCCAGTTTTAGTTTCCGATGCTTCACTTCAGGTTTACTGTATCCCTTGGACCTTCTTATTGACGATGAAACACAGAAATTGCATCCGAATTTAATACAAAAGGCACAATGCCGACTTAATTACAAGAGGACTGACGCTCTAACTTTCTATGATTTGAACCACTCCTGTGAGTCCTGTTTAAGATTCCGATGCTTCACTTGAGGTTTACTGTATTTCTTGGGCCTTCTTAATAACGATGAAACACAGAAATTGCATCCGAATTTAATACAAAAGGCACAATGCCGACTTAAGTACAAGAGGACTGACACTCTAACTCTCTATGATTTGAACCTCTCCTGTGAGTCCAGTTTTAGATTCCGATGCTTCACTTCATGTTTACTGTATTCCTTGGACCTTCTTATTGACTTTGAAACACAGAACTTGCATCCGAATGTAATACAAAAGGCACAATGCCAACTTAAGTACAAGAGGACTGACACTCTAACTTTCAATGATTTGAACCTCTCCTATGAGTCCAGTTTTGTATTCCGATGCATTAATTCAGGTTTACTGTATACCTTGGACCTTCTTATTGACGATGAAACACAGAAATTGCATCCGAAATTAATACAAAATGCACAATGCAGACTTAAGTACAAGAGGACTGACACACTAACTTTCTATGCATTGAACCTCTCCTGTGAGTCCAGTTTTAGATTCCGATGATTCACTTCAGGTTTACTGTTTCCCTTGGACCATCTTATTGACGATGAAACACAGAAATTGCGTCCGAATTTAATACAAAAGGCACAATGCCGACTTAAGTACAAGAGGACTGACACACTAACTTTCTATGATTTAAACCTCTCCTGTCAGTCCAGTTTTAGATTCCGATGCTTCTTTTCAGGTTTACCGTTTCCCTTGGACCTTCTTATTGACAATGAAACACAGAAATTGCATTGGAATTTAATACAAAAGGCACAATGCCGACATAAGTACAAGAGGACTGACACTCTAACTTTCTATGATTTGAACATCTCCTGTGAGTCCAGTCTTAGATTCCGATGCTTCACTTCAGTTTTACTGTATCCCTTGGACCTTCTTATTGACGATGAAACACAGAAATTGCATCCTAATTTAGTACAAAAGGCATAATGCCGACTTAAGTACAAGAGGACTGACACACTAACTTTCTATGTTTTGAACCTCTCCTGTGAGTCCAGTTCTAGATTCCGATGCTTCACTTCAGGTTTACTGTTTCCCTTGGACCTTCATATTGACGATGAATCACAGAAATTGCATCCGAATTTAATACAAAAGGCGCAATGCCGACTTAAGTACAAGAGGACTGACACACTAACTTTCTATGATTTGAACCTCTCCTGTGAGTCCAGTTTTAGAATCCGATGCTTCACTTCAGGTTTACTGTATCCCTTGGACCTTCTTATTGACGATGAAACACAGAAATCGCATTGGAATTTAATACAAAAGGCACAATGCCGACATAAGTACAAGAGGACTGACACTCTAACTTTCTATGATTTGAACATCTCCTGTGAGTCCAGTCTTAGATTCCGATGCTTCACTTCAGTTTTACTGTATCCCTTGGACCTTCTTATTGACGATGAATCACAGAAATTGCATCCGAATTTAATACAAAAGGCACAATGCCGACTTAAGTACAAGAGGACTGACACACTAACTTTATATGATTTGAACCACTCCTGTGAGTCCAGTTTTAGATTCCGATGCTTCACTTCAGGTTTACTGTTTCCCTTGGACCTTCTTATTGACGATGAATCACAGAAATTGCATCCGAATTTAATACAAAAGGCACAATGCCGACCAAAGCACAAGAGGACTGACACACTAACTTTCTTTCTGTGAGTCCAGTTGTAGATTCCGATGCTTCACTTCAGGCTTACTGTATCCCTTGGACCTTCTTATTGACGACAAGGCACAAAGCCGACTTAAGTACAAGAGGACTGACGCTCTAACTTTCTATGATTTGAACCTCTGCTGTGAGTCCAGTTTTAGATTCCGATGCTTCACTTCAGGTTTACTGTATCCCTTGGACCTTCTTATTGACGATGAAACACAGAAATTGCATCCTAATTTAATACAAAAGGCATAATGCCGACTTAAGTACAAGAGGACTGACACACTAACTTTCTATGATTTGAACCTCTCCTGTGAGTCCAGTTTTAGATTCCGATGCTTCACTTCAGGTTTACTGTTTCCCTTGGACCTTCATATTGACGATGAATCACAGAAACTGCATCCGAATTTAATACAAAAGGCGCAATGCCGACTTAAGTACAAGAGGACTGACACACTAACTTTCTATGATTTGAACCTCTCCTGTGAGTCCAGTTTTAGATTCTGATGCTTCATTTCAGGTTTACTGTATCCCTTGGACCATCTTATTGACGATTAAACACAGAAATTGCATTGGAATTTAATACAAAAGGCACAATGCCGACATAAGTACGAGAGGACTGACACTCTAACTTTCTATGATTTGAACATCTCCTGTGAGTCCAGTCTTAGATTCCGATGCTTCACTTCAGTTTTACTGTATCCCTTGGACCTTCTTATTGACGATGAATCACAGAAATTGCATCCGAATTTAATACAAAAGGCACACTGCCGACTTAAGTACAAGAGGACTGACACACTAACTTTCTATGATTTGAACCTCTCCTGTGAGTCCAGTTTTAGATTCCGATGCTTCACTTCAGGTTTACTGTTTCCCTTGGACCTTCTTATTGACGAAGAATCACAGAAATTGCATCCGAATTTAATACAAAAGGCACAATGCCGACCAAAGCACCAGAGGACTGACACACTAACTTTCTTTCTGTGAGTCCAGTTTTAGATTCCGATGCTTCACTTCAGGCTTACTGTATCCCTTGGACCTTCTTATTGACGATAAGGCACAATGCCGACTTAAGTACAAGAGGACTGACGCTCTAACTTTCTATGATTTGAACCTCTGCTGTGAGTCCAGTTTTAGATTCCGATGCTTCACTTCAGGTTTACTGTATCCCTTG
This sequence comes from Schistocerca serialis cubense, assembly GCF_023864345.2. Classification (NCBI taxonomy): domain Eukaryota; kingdom Metazoa; phylum Arthropoda; class Insecta; order Orthoptera; family Acrididae; genus Schistocerca; species Schistocerca serialis. The sequence goes on from NC_064645.1 coordinate 88,688,145, forward strand.
GACCTTCTTATTGACGATGAAACACAGATATTGCATTCGAATTTAATACAAAAGACACAAAGCCGACATAAGTATAAGTGGACTGACACTCTAACTTTCGATGATTTGAACTTCTCCTATGAGTCCAGTTTTAGATTCCGATGCATTAATTCAGGTTTACTGTATACCTTGGACCTTCTTATTGACGATGAAACACAGAAATTGCATCCGAATTTAATACAAAAGGCACAATGCCGACATGAGTACAAGAGGACTGACACTCTAATTTTCTATGATTTGAACATCTGCTGTGAGTCCAGTCTTCGATTCCGATGCTTTACTTCAGTTTTTCTGTATCCCTTGGACCTTCTTATTGACGATGAATCACAGAAATTGCATCCGAATTTAATACAAAAGGCACAATGCCGACTTAAGTACAAGAGGACTGACACACTAACTTTCTATGATATGAACCTCTCCTGTGAGTCCAGTTTTAGATTCCGATGCTTCACTTCAGGTTTACTGTTTCCCTTGGACCTTCTTATTGACGATGAATCACAGAAATTGCATCCGAATTTAATACAAAAGGCGCAATGCCGACTTAAGTACAAGATGACTGACACACTTACTTTCTATGATTTGAACCTCTCCTGTGAGTCCAGTTTTAGATTCCGATGCTTCACTTCAGGTTTACTGTATCTCTTGGACCTTCTTATTGACGATAAGGCACAATGCCGACTTAAGTACATGAGGACTGACACTCTAACTTTCTATGATTTGAACCTCTGCTGTGAGTCCAGTTTTCGATTCCGATGCCTCACTTCAGGTTTACTGTTTCCCTTGGACCTTCTTATTGACGATGACACACAGAAATTACATCCGAATATAATACAAAAGGCACAATGCCGACTTAAGTACAAGATGACTGAATCACTAACTTTCTATGATTGAACCTCTGCTCTGAGTCCAGTTTTAGATTCCGTTTCTTCACTTCAGATTTACTGTATCCCTTGGACCTTCTTATTGACGATAAGGCACATTGCCGACTTAAGTACAAGAGGACAGACACTCTAACTTTCTATGATTTGAACCTCTGCTGTGAGTCCAGTTTTAGATTTCGATGCTTCACTTCAGGTTTACTGTATCCCTTGGACCTTCGTATTGAAGATGAAACACAGAAATTGCATCCGAATTTAATACAAAAGGCACAATGCCGACTTAAGTACAAGAGGCATGACACACTAACTCTCTATGATTTGAATGTCTCCTGTGAGTCCAGTTTTAGATTCCGATGCTTCACTTCAGATTTACTGTATCCCTTGAACCTTCTTATTGACGATAAGGCACAATGCCGACTTAAGTACAAGAGGACTGACACTCTCTCTGTGATTAGAACCTCTGCTGTGAGTCCAGTTTTAGATTCCGTTGCTTCACTTCAGGTTTAATGTATACCTTGGACCTTCTTCATGACGATGAAACACAGAAATTGCACCCGAATGTAATGCAAAAGGCACAATGCCAACTTAAGTACAAGAGGACTGACAATCTAACTTTATATGATTTGAACCACTCCTGTGAGTCCAGTTTTAGATTCCGATACTCCACTTCAGGTTTACTGTCTCCCATGGACCTTCTTATTGACGATGAAACACAGAAATTGCATCCGAATTTAATACAAAAGGCACAATGCCGACTTAAGTACAAGGGGACTTACCCTACAACTTTCTATGATTAGAACCTCACCTGTGAGTCCAGTTTTAGTTTCCGATGCTTCACTTCAGGTTTAATGTATACCTTGGACCTTCTTCTTGACGATGAAACACAGAAATTGCACCCGAATGTAATGCAAAAGGCACAATGCCAACTTAAGTACAAGAGGACTGACAACCTAACTTTATATGATTTGAACCACTCCTGTGAGTCCAGTTTTAGATTCCGATACTCCACTTCAGGTTTACTGTCTCCCATGGACCTTCTTATTGACGATGAAACACAGAAATTGCATCCGAATTTAATACAAAAGGCACAATGCCGACTTAAGTACAAGGGGACTGACCCTACAACTTTCTATGATTAGAACCCCTCCTGTGAGTCCAGTTTTGGTTTCTGATGCCCCACTCCAGGTTTACTGTCTCCCATGGACCTTCTTATTGACGATGAAACACAGAAATGGCTTCCGAATTTAATACAAAATGCACAATGCCGACTTAAGTACAAGAGGACTGACACTCCAACTTTCTATGATTTTAAAATCTCCTGTGAGTCCAGTTTTAGATTCCGATGCATCACTTCAGGTTTACTGTATCCCTTGGACCTTCTTATTGACGATGAAGCACAGAAATTGCATCCGAATTTAATACAAACGACACACTGCCGACTTAAGTACAAGAGGACTGACACTTTAACTTTCTATGATTTGAACCTCTATTGTGAGTGCAGTTTTAGATTCCGTTTCTTCACTTCAGATTTACTGTATCCCTTGGACCTTTTTATTGACGATAAGGCACAATGCCGACTTAAGTACAAGAGGACTGATACTCTAACTTTCTATGATTTGAACCTCTGCTGTGAGTCCAGTTTTAGATTCCGATGCTTCACTTCAGGTTTACTGTATCCCTTGGACCTTTGTATTGACGATGAAACACAAAAATTGCATCCGAATTTAATACAAAAGGCACAATGCCGACTTAAGTACAAGAGGACTGACACTCTAACTTTCTATGATTTGAACATCTGCTGTGAGTCCAGTTTCAGATTCCGATGTTTCACTTCAGGTTTACTGTATCCCTTGCACCTTCTTATTGTCGATGAAACACAGAAATTTCATCCGAATTTAATACAAAAGGCACAATGCCGACTTCAGTACAGGAGGACTGACGCACTAACTTTCTGTGATTTGAACCTCTCCTGTGAGTCCAGTTTTAGATTCCGATGCTTCACTTCAGGTTTACTGAATCCCTTGGACCTTCTTATTGACGATGAAACACAGAAATTGCATCCGAATTTAATACAAAAGGCACAATGCCGACTCAAGTACAAGAGGACTGACGCTCTAACTTTCTATGATTTGAACCACTCCTGTGAGTCCTGTTTAAGATTCCGATGCTTCACTTCAGCTTTAAAATATTTCTTGGGCCTTCTTAATGACGACGAAACACAGAAATTGCATCCGAATTTAATACAAAAGGCACAATGACGACTTAAGTACAAGAGGACTGACACTCTAACTCTCTCTGATTTGACCTCTCCTGTGAGTCCAGTTTTAGATTCCGATGCTTCACTTCAGGTTTACTGTAACCCTTGGACCTTCTTATTGACGATGAAACACAGAAATTGCATCCGAATTTAATACCAAAGGCATAATGCCGACTTAAGTACAAGAGGACTGACACCCTAACTTTCAATGATTTGAACGTCTCCTATGAGTCCAGTTTTGTATTCCGATGCATTAATTCAGGTATACTGTATACCTTGGACCTTCTTATTGACGATGAAACACAGAAATTGCATCCGAATTTAATGCAAAAAGCACAATGCCAACTTAAGTACAAGTGGACTGACACTCTAACTTTATATGATTTGAACCACTCCTGTGAGTCCAGTTTTAGATTCCGATACTCCACTTCAGGTTTACTGTCTCCCATGGACCTTCTTATTGACGATGAAACACAGAAATTGCATCCGAATTTAATACAAAAGGCACAATGCCGACTTAATTACAAGAGGACTGACGCTCAAACTTTCTATGATTTGAACCACTCCTGTGAGTCCTGTTTAAGATTCCGATGCTTCACTTCAGGTTTACTGTATTTCTTGCGCCTTCTTAATGACGATGAAACACAGAAATTGCATCCGAATTTAATACAAAAGCACAATGCCGACTTAAGTACTAGAGGACTGACACTCTAAATCTCTATGATTTCAACCTCTCCTGTGAGTCCAGTTTTACATTCCGATGCTTCACATCATGTTTCCTGTATTCCTTGGACCTTCTTATTGACTTTGAAACACAGAACTTGCATCCGAATGTAATACAAAAGGCACAATGCCGACTTAAGTACAAGAGGACTGACACTCTAACTTTCAATGATTTGAACCTCTCCTATGAGTCCAGTTTTGTATTCCGATGCATTAATTCAGGTTTACTGTATACCTTGGACCTTCTTATTGACGATGAAACACAGAAATTGCATCCGAATTTAATACAAGAGGCACAATGCAGACTTAAGTACAACAGGACAGACACACTAACTTTCTATGATTTGAACCTCTCCTGTGAGTCCAGTTTTAGATTCCGATGATTCACTTCAGGTTTACTGTTTCCCTTGGACCTTCTTATTGACGATGAAACACAGAAATTGCGTCCGAATTTAATACAAAAGGCACAATGCCGACTTAAGTACAAGAAGACTGACACACTAACTTTCTATGATTCAAACCCCTCCTGTCAGTCCAGTTTTAGATTCCGATGCTTCTTTTCAGGTTTACTGTTTCCCTTGGACCTTCTTATTGACGATGAAACACAGAAATTGCATTGGAATTTAATACAAAAGGCACAATGCCGACATAAGTACAAGAGGACTGACACTCTAACTTTCTATGATTTGAACATCTCCTGTGAGTCCAGTCTTAGATTCCGATGCTTCACTTCAGTTTTACTGTATCCCTTGGACCTTCTTATTGACGATGAATCACAGAAATTGCATCCGAATTAAATACAAAAGGCACAATGCCGACTTAAGTACAAGAGGACTGACACACTAACTTTCTATGATTTGAACCTCTCCTGTGAGTCCAGTTTTAGATTCCGATGCTTCACTTCTGGTTTACTGTTTCCCTTGGACCTTCTTATTGACGATGAATCACAGAAATTGCATCCGAATTTAATGCAGAAGGCACAATGCCGACCAATGCACAAGAGGACTGACACACTAACTTTCTTTCTGTGAGTCCAGTTTTAGATTCCGATGCTTCACTTCAGGCTTACTGTATACCTTGGACCTTCTTATTGACGATAAGGCACAATGCCGACTTAAGTACAAGAGGACTGACGCTCTAACTTTCTATGATTTGAACCTCTGCTGTGAGTCCAGTTTTAGATTCCGATGCTTCACTTCAGGTTTACTGTATCCCTTGGACCTTCTTATTGACGATGAAACACAGAAATTGCATCCGAATTTAATACAAAAGGCATAATGCCGACTTAAGGACAAGAGGACTGACACACTAACTTTCTATGATTTGAGCCTCTCCTGTGAGTCCAGTTTTAGATTCCGATGCTTCACTTCAGGTTTACTGTATCCCTTGGACCTTCTTATTGACGATGAAACACAGAAATTGCATCGGAATTTAATTCCAAAACGACAATGCCGACTTAAGTACAAGAGGACTGACACACTAACTTTCTATGATTTGAACCTCTCCTGTGAGTCCAGTTTTAGATTCCGATGCTTCACTTCAGGTTTACTGTATCCCTTGGACCTTCTTTTTGACGATGAAACACAGAAATTGCATCGGAATTTAATTCCAAAACGACAATGCCGACTTAAGTACAAGAGGACTGACACACTAACTTTCTATGATTTGAACCTCTCCTGTGAGTCCAGTTTTAGATTCCGATGCTTCACTTCAGATTTACTGTATCCCTTGGACATTCTTATTGACGATAAGGCACAATGCCGACTTAAGTACAAGAGGACTCATACTCTAACATTCTATGTTTTGAACCTCTGCTGTGAGTCCAGTTTTAGAATCCGATGCCTCACTTCATGTTTACTGTATCCCTTGGATCTTCTTATTGACGATGAATCACAGAAATTGCATCCGAATTTAATACAAAAGGCACAATGCCGACTTAAGTACAAGAGGACTGACACACTAACTTTCTATGATTTGGACCTCTCCTGTGAGTCCAGTTTTAGATTCCGATGCTTCACTTCTGGTTTACTGTTTCCCTTGGACCTTCTTATTGACGATGAATCACAGAAATTGCATCCGAATTTAATGCAGAAGGCACAATGCCGACCAATGCACAAGAGGACTGACACACTAACTTTCTGTCTGTGAGTCCAGTTTTAGATTCCGATGCTTCACTTCTGGTTTACTGTTTCCCTTGGACCTTCTTATTGACGATGAATCACAGAAATTGCATCCGAATTTAATACAAAAGGCACAATGCCGACTTAAGTACAAGAGGACTGACACACTAAATTTCTATGATTTGGACCTCTCCTATGAGTCCAGTTTTAGATTCCGATGCTTCACTTCAGATTTACTGTATCCCTTGGACCTTCTTATTGACGATAAGGCACATAGCCGACTTAAGTACAAGAGGACTGACACTCTAACATTCTATGATTTCAACCTCTGCTGTGAGTCCAGTTTTAGATTCCGATGCTTCACTTCAGGTTTACTGTATCCCTTGGACTTTCTTTTTGACGATAAAACACAGAAATTGCATCCGAATTTAATACAAAAGGCACAATGCCGACTTAAGTACAAGGGGACTGACACACTAACTTTCTATGATTTGAACCTCTCCTGTGAGTCCAGTTTTAGATTCCGATGCTTCACTTCAGGTTTTCTGTATCCCTTGGGCATTCTTATTAACGATGAAACACAGAAATTGCGTCCGAATTTAATACAAACGGCACAATGCCGACTTAGGTACAAGAGGAATGACACACTAACTTTCTATGGTTTGAACCTCTCCTGTGAGTCCAGCTTTAGATTCCGATGCTTCACTTCAGATTTACTGTATCCCTTGGACCTTCTTATTGACGATGAAACACAGAAATTGCATCCGAATTTAATACAAGTTGCTCAATGCCGACTTAAGTACAAGAGGACTGACACACTCACTTTCTATGATTTGAACCTGTCCTGTGAGTCCAGTTTTAGATTCCGATGCATCACTTCATTTTTACTGTATCCCTTGGACCTTCTTATTGACGATGAAACACAGAAATTGCATCCGAATTTAATACAAAAGGCACAATGCCGACTTAAGTACAAGGGGACTGACACACTAACTTTCTATGATTTGAAACTCTCCTGTGAGTCCAGTTTTAGATTCCGATGCTTGAATTCTGATTTACAGTATCCCTTGGACCTTCTTATTGACGATAAGGCACAATGCCGACTTAAGTACAAGAGGACAGACACTCTAACTTTCTATGATTTTAACCTCTGCTGTGAGTCCAGTTTTAGCTTCCGATGCTTCACTTCAGGTTTACTGTATCCCTTGGACCTTCTTATTGACGATGGAACACAGAATTGCATCCGAATTTAATACAAAAGGCACAATGCCGACTTAAGTACAAGAGGACTGACACTCTAACTTCCGATGATTTGAACCTCTCCTATGAGTCCAGTTTTAGATTCCGATGCATTAATTCAGGTTTACTGTATACCTTGGACCTTCTTATTGACGATGAAACACAGAAATTGCATCCGAATTTAATACAAAAGGCACAATGCAGACTTAAGTACAAGAGGACAGACACACTAACTTTCTATGATTTGAACCTCTCCTGTGAGTCCAGTTTTAGATTCCGATGTTTCACTTCAGGTTTACTGTTTCCCTTGGACCTTCTTATTGATGATGAAACACAGAAATTGCGTCCGAATTTAATACAAAAGGCACAATGCCGACTTAAGTACAAGAGGACTGACACACTAACTTTCTATGATTTAAACCTCTAATGTGAGTCCAGTTTTAGATTCCGATGCTTCACTTCAGGTTTACTGTATTACTTGGGCCTTCTTAATGACGATGAAACACAGAAATTGCATCCGAATTTAATACAAAAGGCACAATGCCGTCTTAATTACAAGAGGACTGACACTCTAACACTCTATGAATTGAACCTCTCCTGAGAGTCCAGTTTTAGATTCCGATGCTTGACTTCAGGTTTACTGTATCCCTTGGACCTTCTTATTGACGATGGAACACAGAATTGCATCCGAATTTAATACAAAAGGCACAATGCCGACTTAAGTACAAGAGGACTGACACTCTAACTTTCGATGATTTGAACCTCTCCTATGAGTCCAGTTTTAGATTCCGATGCATTAATTCAGGTTTACTGTATACCTTGGACCTTCTTATTGACGATGAAACACAGAAATTGCATCCGAATTTAATACAAAAGGCACAATGCAGACTTAAGTACAAGAGGACAGACACACTAACTTTCTATGATTTGAACCTCTCCTGTGAGTCCAGTTTTAGATTCCGATGTTTCACTTCAGGTTTACTGTTTCCCTTGGACCTTCTTATTGATGATGAAACACAGAAATTGCGTCCGAATTTAATACAAAAGGCACAATGCCGACTTAAGTACAAGAGGACTGACACACTAACTTTCTATGATTTAAACCTCTAATGTGAGTCCAGTTTTAGATTCCGATGCTTCACTTCAGGTTTACTGTTTCCCTTGGACCTTCTTACTGACGATGAAACACAGAAATTGCATCCGAATTTAATACAAAAGGCACAATGCTGACATAAGTACAAGAGGACTGACACTCTAACTATCTATGATTTGAACATCTCCTGTGAGGCCAGTCTTAGATTCCGATGCTTCACTTCAGTTTTACTGTATCCCTTGGACCTTCTTACTGACGATGAATCACAGAAATTGCATCCGAATTTAATACAAAAGGCACAATGCCGACTTAAGTACAAGAGGACTGACACACTAACTTTCTATGATTTGAACCTCTCCTGTGAGTCCAGTTTTAGATTCCGATGCTTCACTTCATGTTTACTGTTTCGCTTGGACATTCTTATTGACGATGAATCACAGAAATTGCATCCGAATTTAATACAAAAGGCACAATGCCGACTTAAGTACAAGAGGACTGACACACTAACTTTCTATGATTTGATCCTCTCCTGTGAGTCCAGTTTTAGATTCCGATGCTTCACTTCAGGTTTACTGTTTCCCTTGGACATTCTTATTGACGATGAATCACAGAAATTGCATCCGAATTTAATACAAAAGGCGCAATGCCGACCAAAGTACAAGGGGACTGATACACTAACTTTCTATGATTTGAACCTCTCCTGTGAGTCCAGTTTTGGATTGCGATGCTTCACTTCTGGTTTACTGTTTCCCTTGGACCTTCTTATTGACGATGAATCACAGAAATTGCATCCGAATTTAATGCAGAAGGCACAATGCCGACCAATGCACAAGAGGACTGACACACTAACTTTCTTTCTGTGAGTCCAGTTTTAGATTCCGATGCTTTACTTCAGGCTTACTGTATACCTTGGACCTTCTTATTGACGATGAAACACAGAAATTGCATCCGAATTTAATACAAGTTGCTCAATGCCGACTTAAGTACAAGAGGACTGACACACTCACTTTCTATGATTTGAACCTGTCCTGTGAGTCCAGTTTTAGATTCCGATGCATCACTTCATTTTTACTGTATCCCTTGGACCTTCTTATTGACGATGAAACACAGAAATTGCATCCGAATTTAATACAAAAGGCACAATGCCGACTTAAGTACAAGGGGACTGACACACTAACTTTCTATGATTTGAACCTCTCCTGTGAGTCCAGTTTTAGATTCCGATGCTTGAATTCTGATTTACAGTATCCCTTGGACCTTCTTATTGACGATAAGGCACAATGCCGACTTAAGTACAAGAGGACAGACACTCTAACTTTCTATGATTTTAACCTCTGCTGTGAGTCCAGTTTTAGCTTCCGATGCTTCACTTCAGGTTTACTGTATCCCTTGGACCTTCTTATTGACGATGGAACACAGAATTGCATCCGAATTTAATACAAAAGGCACAATGCCGACTTAAGTACAAGAGGACTGACACTCTAACTTTCGATGATTTGAACCTCTCCTATGAGTCCAGTTTTAGATTCCGATGCATTAATTCAGGTTTACTGTATACCTTGGACCTTCTTATTGACGATGAAACACAGAAATTGCATCCGAATTTAATACAAAAGGCACAATGCAGACTTAAGTACAAGAGGACAGACACACTAACTTTCTATGATTTGAACCTCTCCTGTGAGTCCAATTTTAGATTCCGATGTTTCACTTCAGGTTTACTGTTTCCCTTGGACCTTCTTATTGATGATGAAACACAGAAATTGCGTCCGAATTTAATACAAAAGGCACAATGCCGACTTAAGTACAAGAGGACTGACACACTAACTTTCTATGATTTAAACCTCTAATGTGAGTCCAGTTTTAGATTCCGATGCTTCACTTCAGGTTTACTGTATTACTTGGGCCTTCTTAATGACGATGAAACACAGAAATTGCATCCGAATTTAATACAAAAGGCACAATGCCGTCTTAATTACAAGAGGACTGACACTCTAACACTCTATGAATTGAACCTCTCCTGAGAGTCCAGTTTTAGATTCCGATGCTTCACTTCAGGTTTACTGTATCCCTTGGACCTTCTTATTGACGATGGAACACAGAATTGCATCCGAATTTAATACAAAAGGCACAATGCCGACTTAAGTACAAGAGGACTGACACTCTAACTTTCGATGATTTGAACCTCTCCTATGAGTCCAGTTTTAGATTCCGATGCATTAATTCAGGTTTACTGTATACCTTGGACCTTCTTATTGACGATGAAACACAGAAATTGCATCCGAATTTAATACAAAAGGCACAATGCTGACATAAGTACAAGAGGACTGACACTCTAACTATCTATGATTTGAACATCTCCTGTGAGGCCAGTCTTAGATTCCGATGCTTCACTTCAGTTTTACTGTATCCCTTGGACCTTCTTACTGACGATGAATCACAGAAATTGCATCCGAATTTAATACAAAAGGCACAATGCCGACTTAAGTACAAGAGGACTGACACACTAACTTTCTATGATTTGAACCTCTCCTGTGAGTCCAGTTTTAGATTCCGATGCTTCACTTCATGTTTACTGTTTCGCTTGGACATTCTTATTGACGATGAATCACAGAAATTGCATCCGAATTTAATACAAAAGGCACAATGCCGACTTAAGTACAAGAGGACTGACACACTAACTTTCTATGATTTGATCCTCTCCTGTGAGTCCAGTTTTAGATTCCGATGCTTCACTTCAGGTTTACTGTTTCCCTTGGACATTCTTATTGACGATGAATCACAGAAATTGCATCCGAATTTAATACAAAAGGCGCAATGCCGACCAAAGTACAAGAGGACTGATACACTAACTTTCTATGATTTGAACCTCTCCTGTGAGTCCAGTTTTGGATTGCGATGCTTCACTTCTGGTTTACTGTTTCCCTTGGACCTTCTTATTGACGATGAATCACAGAAATTGCATCCGAATTTAATGCAGAAGGCACAATGCCGACCAATGCACAAGAGGACTGACACACTAACTTTCTTTCTGTGAGTCCAGTTTTAGATTCCGATGCTTCACTTCAGGCTTACTGTATACCTTGGACCTTCTTATTGACGATAAGGCACAATGCCGACTTAAGTACAAGAGGACTGACGCTCTAACTTTCTATGATTTGAACCTCTGCTGTGAGTCCAGTTTTAGATTCCGATGCTTCACTTCAGGTTTACTGTATCCCTTGGACCTTCTTATTGACGATGAAACACAGAAATTGCATCCGAATTTAATACAAAAGGCATAATGCCGACTTAAGGACAAGAGGACTGACACACTAACTTTCTATGATTTGAACCTCTCCTGTGAGTCCAGTTTTAGATTCCGATGCTTCACTTCAGGTTTACTGTATCCCTTGGACCTTCTTATTGACGATGAAACACAGAAATGGCGTCCGAATTTAATACAAAAGGCACAATGCCGACATAAGTACAAGAAGACTGACACACTAACTTTCTATGATTCAAACCCCTCCTGTCAGTCCAGTTTTAGATTCCGATGGTTCTTTTCAGGTTTACTGTTTCCCTTGGACCTTCTTATTGACGATGAAACACAGAAATTGCATTGGAATTTAATACAAAAGGCACAATGCCGACATAAGTACAAGAGGACTGACACTCTAACTTTCTATGATTTGAACATCTCCTGTGAGTCCAGTCTTAGATTCCGATGCTTCACTTCAGTTTTACTGTATCTCTTGGACCTTCTTATTGACGATGAATCACAGAAATTGCATCCGAATTTAATACAAAAGGCACAATGAAGACTTAAGTACAAGAGGACTGACACACTAACTTTCTATGATTTGAACCTCTCCTGTGAGTCCAGTTTTAGATTCCGATGCTTCACCTCTGGTTTACTGTTTCCCTTGGACCTTCTTATTGACGATGAATCACAGAAATTGCATCCGAATTTAATGCAGAAGGCACAATGCCGACCAATGCACAAGAGGACTGACACACTAACTTTCTTTCTGTGAGTCCAGTTTTAGATTCCGATGCTTCACTTCAGGCTTACTGTATACCTTGGACCTTCTTATTGACGATAAGGCACAATGCCGACTTAAGTACAAGAGGACTGACGCTCTAACTTTCTATGATTTGAACCTCTGCTGTGAGTCCAGTTTTAGATTCCGATGCTTCACTTCAGGTTTACTGTATCCCTTGGACCTTCTTATTGACGATGAAACACAGAAATTGCATCGGAATTTAATTCCAAAACGACAATGCCGACTTAAGTACAAGAGGACTGACACACTAACTTTCTATGATTTGAACCTCTCCTGTGAGTCCAGTTTTGGATTCCGATGCTTCACTTCAGGTTTACTGTATCCCTTGGACCTTCTTATTGACGATGAAACACAGAAATTGCATCGGAATTTAATTCCAAAACGACAATGCCGACTTAAGTACAAGAGGACTGACACACTAACTTTCTATGATTTGAACCTCTCCTGTGAGTCCAGTTTTAGATTCCGATGCTTCACTTCAGATTTACTGTATCCCTTGGACATTCTTATTGACGATAAGGCACAATGCCGACTTAAGTACAAGAGGACTCATACTCTAACATTTTATGTTTTGAACCTCTGCTGTGAGTCCAGTTTTAGAATCCGATGCCTCACTTCATGTTTACTGTATCCCTTGGATCTTCTTATTGACGACGAAACACAGAAATTGCATCCGAATTTAATACAAAAGGCACAATGCCGACTTAAGTACAAGAGGACTGACACACTAAATTTCTATGATTTGGACCTCTCCTATGTGTCCAGTTTTAGATTCCGATGCTTCACTTCAGATTTACTGTATCCCTTGGACCTTCTTATTGACGATAAGGCACATAGCCGACTTAAGTACAAGAGGACTGACACTCTAACATTCTATGATTTCAACCTCTGCTGTGAGTCCAGTTTTAGATTCCGATGCTTCACTTCAGGTTTACTGTATCCCTTGGACCTTCTTTTTGACGATGAAACACAGAAATTGCATCCGAATTTAATACAAAAGGCACAATGCCGACTTAAGTACAAGGGGACTGACACACTAACTTTCTATGATTTGAACCTCTCCTGTGAGTCCAGTTTTAGATTCCGATGCTTCACTTCAGGTTTTCTGTATCCCTTGGGCATTCTTATTAACGATGAAACACAGAAATTGCGTCCGAATTTAATACAAACGGCACAATGCCGACTTAATTACAAGAGGACTGACACACTAACTTTCCATGATTTGAACCTCTCCTGTGAGTCCAGTTTTAGATTCCGATACTACACTTCAGATTTACTGTATCCCTTGGACCGTCTTATTGACGATAAGGCACAATGCCGACTTAAGTACAAGGGGACTGACACACTAACTTTCTATGATTTGAACCTCTCCTGTGAGTCCAGTTTTAGATTCCGATGGTTCACTTCAGGTTTTCTGTATCCCTTGGGCATTCTTATTAACGATGAAACACAGAAATTGCGTCCGAATTTAATACAAAAGGCACAATGCCGACTTAATTACAAGAGGACTGACACACTAACTTTCCATGATTTGAACCTCTCCTGTGAGTCCAGTTTTAGATTCCGATACTACACTTCAGATTTACTGGATCCCTTGGACCGTCTTATTGACGATAAGGCACAATGCCGACTTAAGTACAAGGGGACTGACACACTAACTTTCTATGATTTGAACCTCTCCTGTGAGTCCAGTTTTAGATTCCGATGCTTCACTTCAGGTTTTCTGTATCCCTTGGGCATTCTTATTAACGATGAAACACAGAAATTGCGTCCGAATTTAATACAAACGGCACAATGCCGACTTAATTACAAGAGGACTGACACACTAACTTTCCATGATTTGAACCTCTCCTGTGAGTCCAGTTTTAGATTCCGATACTACACTTCGGATTTACTGTATCCCTTGGACCGTCTTATTGACGATAAGGCACAATGCCGACTTAAGTACAAGAGGACTGACACTCTAACTTTCGATGATTTGAACCTCTCCTATGAGTCCAGTTTTAGATTCCGATGCATTTATTCAGGTTTACTGTATACCTTGGATCTTCTTATTGACGATGAAACACAGAAATTGCATCCGAATTTAATACAAAAGGCACAATGCAGACTTAAGTACAAGAGGACAGACACACTAACTTTCTATGATTTGAACCTCTCCTGTGAGTCCAGTTTTAGATTCCGATGTTTCACTTCAGGTTTACTGTTTCCCTTGGACCTTCTTATTGACGATGAAACACAGAAATTGCGTCCGAATTTAATACAAAAGGCACAATGCCGACTTAAGTACAAGAGGACTGACACACTAACTTTCTATGATTTAAACCTCTAATGTGAGTCCAGTTTTAGATTCCGATGCTTCACTTCAGGTTTACTGTTTCCCTTGGGCCTTCTTATTGACGATGAAACACAGAAATTGCATCCGAATTTAATACAAAAGGCACAATGCTGACATAAGTACAAGAGGACTGACACTCTAACTTTCTATGATTTGAACATCTCCTGTGAGGCCAGTCTTAGATTCCGATGCTTCACTTCAGTTTTACTGTATCCCTTGGACCTTCTTATTGACGATGAATCACAGAAATTGCATCCGAATTTAATACAAAAGGCACAATGCCGACTTAAGTACAAGAGGACTGACACACTAACTTTCTATGATTTGAACGTCTCCTGTGAGTCCAGTTTTAGATTCCGATGCTTCACTTCAGGTTTACTGTTTCCCTTGGACATTCTTTATGACGATGAATCACAGAAATTGCATCCGAATTTAATACAAAAGGCGCAATGCCGACCAAAGTACAAGAGGACTGATACACTAACTTTCTATGATTTGAACCTGTCCTGTGAGTCCAGTTTTGGATTCCGATGCTTCACTTCAGGTTTACTGTATCCCTTGGACCTTCTTATTGACGATAAGGCACAATGCCGACTTAAGTACAAGAGGACTGACACTCTAACTTTCTATGTTTTGAACCTCTGCTGTGAGCCCAGTTTTAGATTCCGCTGCTTCACTTCAGGTTTACTGTTTCCCTTGGACCTTCTTATTGACGATGAATCACAGAAATTGCATCCGAATGTAATACAAAAGGCACAATGCCGACTTAAGTACAAGAGGACTGACACTCTAACTGTCGATGATTTGAACCTCTCCTATGAGTCCAGTTTTAGATTCCGATGCATTAATTCAGGTTTACTGTATACCTTGGACCTTCTTATTGACGATGAAACACAGAAATTGCATTCGAATTTAATACAAAAGGCACAATGCAGACTTAAGTACAAGAGGACAGACACACTAACTTTCTATGGTTTGAATCACTCCTGTGAGTCCTGTTTAAAATTCCGATGCTTCACTTCAGGTTTACTGTATTTCTTGGGCCTTCTTAATGACGATGAAACACAGAAATAGCATCCGAATTTAATACAAAAGGCACAATGCCGACTTAAGTACAAGAGGACTGAAACTCTAACTTTCGATGATGTGAACCTCTCCTATGAGTCCAGTTTTAGATTACGATGCATTAATTCAGGTTTACTGTATACCTTGGACCTTCTTATTGACGATTAAACACAGCAATTGCATCCGAATTTAATACAAAAGGCACAATGCCGACTTAAGTACAAGAGGACTGACACTCTAACTTTCGATGATGTGAACCTCTCCTATGAGTCCAGTTTTAGATTACGATGCATTAATTCAGGTTTACTGTATACCTTGGACCTTCTTATTGACGATGAAACACAGAAATTGCATCCGAATTGAATACAAAAGGCACAATGCAGACTTAAGTACAAGAGGACAGACACACTAACCTTCTATGATTTAAACCTCTCCTGTGAGTCCAGTTTTGGATTCCGATGCTTCACTTCAGGTTTACTGTTTCCCTTGGACCTTCGTATTGACGATGAAACACAGAAATTGCATCCGAATTTAATACAAAAGGCACAAAGCCGACGTAAGTACAAGAGGACTGACACACTAACTTACTATGATTTGAACCTCTGCTGTGAGTCCAGTTTTAGATTCCGATGCTTCACTTCCGGTTTGCTGTATCCCTTAGACCTTCTTATTGACGATGGAACACAGTAATTGCATCCGAATTTAATACAAAAGGCACAATGCCGACTTAAGTACAAGAGGACTGACACACTAACTTTCGATGATGTGAACCTCTCCTATGAGTCCAGTTTTAGATTACGATGCATTAATTCAGGTTTACTGTATACCTTGGACCTTCTTATTGACGATGAAACACAGAAATTGCATCCGAATTGAATACAAAAGGCACAATGCAGACTTAAGTACAAGAGGACAGACACACTAACTTTCTATGATTTAAACCTCTCCTGTGAGTCCAGTTTTAGATTCCGATGCTTCACTTCAGATTTACTGTATCCCTTGGACATTCTTATTGACGATACAGCACAATGCCGACTTAAGTACAAGAGGACTCACACTCCAACATTCTATGTTTTGAACCTCTGCTGTGAGTCCAGTTTTAGATTCCGATGCCTCACTTCAGGTTTACTGTATCCCTTGGATCTTCTTATTGACGATGAAACACAGAAATTGCATCCGAATTTAATACAAAAGGCACAATGCCGACTTAAGTACAAGAGGACTGACACACTAAATTTCTATGATTTGGACCTCTCCTATGAGTCCAGTTTTAGATTCCGATGCTTCACTTCAGATTTACTGTATCCCTTGGACCATCTTATTGACGATAAGGCACATAGCCGACTTAAGTACAAGAGGACTGACACTCTAACATTCTATGATTTCAACCTCTGCTGTGAGTCCAGTTTTAGATTCCGATGCTTCACTTCAGGTTTACTGTATCCCTTGGACCTTCTTTTTGACGATGAAACACAGAAATTGCATCCGAATTTAATACAAAAGGCACAATGCCGACTTAAGTACAAGGGGACTGACACACTAACTTTCTATGATTTGAACCTCTCCTGTGAGTCCAGTTTTAGATTCCGATGGTTCACTTCAGGTTTTCTGTATCCCTTGGGCATTCTTATTAACGATGAAACACAGAAATTGCGTCCGAATTTAATACAAAAGGCACAATGCCGACTTAATTACAAGAGGACTGACACACTAACTTTCCATGATTTGAACCTCTCCTGTGAGTCCAGTTTTAGATTCCGATACTACACTTCAGATTTACTGTATCCCTTGGACCGTCTTATTGACGATAAGGCACAATGCCGACTTAAGTACAAGGGGACTGACACACTAACTTTCTATGATTTGAACCTCTCCTGTGAGTCCAGTTTTAGATTCCGATGCTTCACTTCAGGTTTTCTGTATCCCTTGGGCATTCTTATTAACGATGAAACACAGAAATTGCGTCCGAATTTAATACAAACGGCACAATGCCGACTTAATTACAAGAGGACTGACACACTAACTTTCCATGATTTGAACCTCTCCTGTGAGTCCAGTTTTAGATTCCGATACTACACTTCAGATTTACTGTATCCCTTGGACCGTCTTATTGACGATAAGGCACAATGCCGACTTAAGTACAAGAGAACTGACACTCTAACTTTCGATGATTTGAACCTCTCCTATGAGTCCAGTTTTAGATTCCGATGCATTTATTCAGGTTTACTGTATACCTTGGATCTTCTTATTGACGATGAAACACAGAAATTGCATCCGAATTTAATACAAAAGGCACAATGCAGACTTAAGTACAAGAGGACAGACACACTAACTTTCTATGATTTGAACCTCTCCTGTGAGTCCAGTTTTAGATTCCGATGTTTCACTTCAGGTTTACTGTTTCCCTTGGACCTTCTTATTGACGATGAAACACAGAAATTGCGTCCGAATTTAATACAAAAGGCACAATGCCGACTTAAGTACAAGAGGACTGACACACTAACTTTCTATGATTTAAACCTCTAATGTGAGTCCAGTTTTAGATTCCGATGCTTCACTTCAGGTTTACTGTTTCCCTTGGGCCTTCTTATTGACGATGAAACACAGAAATTGCATCCGAATTTAATACAAAAGGCACAATGCTGACATAAGTACAAGAGGACTGACACTCTAACTTTCTATGATTTGAACATCTCCTGTGAGGCCAGTCTTGGATTCCGATGCTTCACTTCAGTTTTACTGTATCCCTTGGACCTTCTTATTGACGATGAATCACAGAAATTGCATCCGAATTTAATACAAAAGGCACAATGCCGACTTAAGTACAAGAGGACTGACACACTAACTTTCTATGATTTGAACGTCTCCTGTGAGTCCAGTTTTAGATTCCGATGCTTCACTTCAGGTTTACTGTTTCCCTTGGACATTCTTTATGACGATGAATCACAGAAATTGCATCCGAATTTAATACAAAAGGCGCAATGCCGACCAAAGTACAAGAGGACTGATACACTAACTTTCTATGATTTGAACCTCTCCTGTGAGTCCAGTTTTGGATTCCGATGCTTCACTTCAGGTTTACTGTATCCCTTGGACCTTCTTATTGACGATAAGGCACAATGCCGACTTAAGTACAAGAGGACTGACACTCTAACTTTCTATGTTTTGAACCTCTGCTGTGAGCCCAGTTTTAGATTCCGCTGCTTCACTTCAGGTTTACTGTTTCCCTTGGACCTTCTTATTGACGATGAATCACAGAAATTGCATCCGAATGTAATACAAAAGGCACAATGCCGGCTTAAGTACAAGAGGACTGACACTCTAACTGTCGATGATTTGAACCTCTCCTATGAGTCCAGTTTTAGATTCCGATGCATTAATTCAGGTTTACTGTATACCTTGGACCTTCTTATTGACGATGAAACACAGAAATTGCATTCGAATTTAATACAAAAGGCACAATGCAGACTTAAGTACAAGAGGACAGACACACTAACTTTCTATGGTTTGAATCACTCCTGTGAGTCCTGTTTAAAATTCCGATGCTTCACTTCAGGTTTACTGTATTTCTTGGGCCTTCTTAATGACGATGAAACACAGAAATAGCATCCGAATTTAATACAAAAGGCACAATGCCGACTTAAGTACAAGAGGACTGAAACTCTAACTTTCGATGATGTGAACCTCTCCTATGAGTCCAGTTTTAGATTACGATGCATTAATTCAGGTTTACTGTATACCTTGGACCTTCTTATTGACGATGAAACACAGCAATTGCATCCGAATTTAATACAAAAGGCACAATGCCGACTTAAGTACAAGAGGACTGACACTCTAACTTTCGATGATGTGAACCTCTCCTATGGGTCCAGTTTTAGATTACGATGCATTAATTCAGGTTTACTGTATACCTTGGACCTTCTTATTGACGATGAAACACAGAAATTGCATCCGAATTGAATACAAAAGGCACAATGCAGACTTAAGTACAAGAGGACAGACACACTAACCTTCTATGATTTAAACCTCTCCTGTGAGTCCAGTTTTGGATTCCGATGCTTCACTTCAGGTTTACTGTTTCCCTTGGACCTTCGTATTGACGATGAAACACAGAAATTGCATCCGAATTTAATACAAAAGGCACAAAGCCGACATAAGTACAAGAGGACTGACACACTAACTTACTATGATTTGAACCTCTGCTGTGAGTCCAGTTTTAGATTCCGATGCTTCACTTCCGGTTTGCTGTATCCCTTAGACCTTCTTATTGACGATGGAACATAGTAATTGCATCCGAATTTAATACAAAAGGCACAATGCCGACTTAAGTACAAGAGGACTGACACTCTAACTTTCGATGATGTGAACCTCTCCTATGAGTCCAGTTTTAGATTACGATGCATTAATTCAGGTTTACTGTATACCTTGGACCTTCTTATTGACGATGAAACACAGAAATTGCATCTGAATTGAATACAAAAGGCACAATGCAGACTTAAGTACAAGAGGACAGACACACTAACTTTCTATGATTTAAACCTCTCCTGTGAGTCCAGTTTTAGATTCCGATGCTTCACTTCAGATTTACTGTATCCCTTGGACATTCTTATTGACGATACAGCACAATGCCGACTTAAGTACAAGAGGACTCACACTCCAACATTCTATGTTTTGAACCTCTGCTGTGAGTCCAGTTTTAGATTCCGATGCCTCACTTCAGGTTTACTGTATCCCTTGGATCTTCTTATTGACGATGAAACACAGAAATTGCATCCGAATTTAATACAAAAGGCACAATGCCGACTTAAGTACAAGAGGACTGACACACTAAATTTCTATGATTTGGACCTCTCCTATGAGTCCAGTTTTAGATTCCGATGCTTCACTTCAGATTTACTGTATCCCTTGGACCTTCTTATTGACGATAAGGCACATAGCCGACTTAAGTACAAGAGGACTGACACTCTAACATTCTATGATTTCAACCTCTGCTGTGAGTCCAGTTTTAGATTCCGATGCTTCACTTCAGGTTTACTGTATCCCTTGGACCTTCTTTTTGACGATGAAACACAGAAATTGCATCCGAATTTAATACAAAAGGCACAATGCCGACTTAAGTACAAGGGGACTGACACACTAACTTTCTATGATTTGAACCTCTCCTGTGAGTCCAGTTTTAGATTCCGATGGTTCACTTCAGGTTTTCTGTATCCCTTGGGCATTCTTATTAACGATGAAACACAGAAATTGCGTCCGAATTTAATACAAAAGGCACAATGCCGACTTAATTACAAGAGGACTGACACACTAACTTTCCATGATTTGAACCTCTCCTGTGAGTCCAGTTTTAGATTCCGATACTACACTTCAGATTTACTGTATCCCTTGGACCGTCTTATTGACGATAAGGCACAATGCCGACTTAAGTACAAGGGGACTGACACACTAACTTTCTATGATTTGAACCTCTCCTGTGAGTCCAGTTTTAGATTCCGATGCTTCACTTCAGGTTTTGTGTATCCCTTGGGCATTCTTATTAACGATGAAACACAGAAATTGCGTCCGAATTTAATACAAAAGGCACAATGCAGACTTAAGTACAAGAGGACAGACACACTAACTTTCTATGATTTGAACCTCTCCTGTGAGTCCAGTTTTAGATTCCGATGTTTCACTTCAGGTTTACTGTTTCCCTTGGACCTTCTTATTGACGATGAAACACAGAAATTGCGTCCGAATTTAATACAAAAGGCACAATGCCGACTTAAGTACAAGAGGACTGACACACTAACTTTCTATGATTTAAACCTCTAATGTGAGTCCAGTTTTAGATTCCGATGCTTCACTTCAGGTTTACTGTTTCCCTTGGACCTTCTTATTGACGATGAAACACAGAAATTGCATCCGAATTTAATACAAAAGGCACAATGCTGACATAAGTACAAGAGGACTGACACTCTAACTTTCTATGATTTGAACATCTCCTGTGAGGCCAGTCTTAGATTCCGATGCTTCACTTCAGTTTTACTGTATCCCTTGGACCTTCTTATTGACGATGAATCACAGAAATTGCATCCGAATTTAATACAAAAGGCACAATGCCGACTTAAGTACAAGAGGACTGACACACTAACTTTCTATGATTTGAACCTCTCCTGTGAGTCCAGTTTTAGATTCCGATGCTTCACTTCAGGTTTACTGTTTCCCTTGGACATTCTTATTGACGATGAATCACAGAAATTGCATCCGAATTTAATACAAAAGGCGCAATGCCGACCAAAGTACAAGAGGACTGATACACTAACTTTCTATGATTTGAACCTCTCCTGTGAGTCCAGTTTTGGATTCCGATGCTTCACTTCAGGTTTACTGTATCCCTTGGACCTTCTTATTGACGATAAGGCACAATGCCGACTTAAGTACAAGAGGACTGACACTCTAACTTTCTATGTTTTGAACCTCTGCTGTGAGCCCAGTTTTAGATTCCGCTGCTTCACTTCAGGTTTACTGTTTCCCTTGGACCTTCTTATTGACGATGAATCACAGAAATTGCATCCGAATGTAATACAAAAGGCACAATGCCGACTTAAGTACAAGTGGACTGACACTCTAACTTTCGATGATTTGAACCTCTCCTATGAGTCCAGTTTTAGATTCCGATGCATTAATTCAGGTTTACTGTATACCTTGGACCTTCTTATTGACGATGAAACACAGAAATTGCATTCGAATTTAATACAAAAGGCACAATGCAGACTTAAGTACAAGAGGACAGACACACTAACTTTCTATGGTTTGAATCACTCCTGTGAGTCCTGTTTAAGATTCCGATGCTTCATTTCAGGTTTACTGTATTTTTTGGGCCTTCTTAATGACGATGAAACACAGAAATAGCATCCGAATTTAATACAAAAGGCACAATGCCGACTTAAGTACAAGAGGACTGAAACTCTAACTTTCGATGATGTGAACGTCTCCTATGAGTCCAGTTTTAGATTACGATGCATTAATTCAGGTTTACTGTATACCTTGGACGTTCTTATTGACGATGAAACACAGAAATTGCATCCGAATTGAATACAAAAGGCACAATGCAGACTTAAGTACAAGAGGACAGACACACTAACTTTATATGATTTGAACCTCTCCTGTGAGTCCAGTTTTAGATTCCGATGTTTCACTTCAGGTTTACTGTTTCCCTTGGATCTTCTTATTGATGATGAAACACAGAAATTGCGTCCGAATTTAATACAAAAGGCACAATGCCGACTTAAGTACAAGAGGACTGACACACTAACTTTCTATGATTTAAACCTCTCCTGTGAGTCCAGTTTTGGATTCCGATGCTTCACTTCAGGTTTACTGTTTCCCTTGGACCTTCTTATTGACGATGAAACACAGAAATTGCATTCGAATTTAATACAAAAGGCACAATGCCGACATAAGTACAAGAGGACTGACACACTAACTTTCTATGATTTGAACCTCTGCTGTGAGTCCAGTTTTAGATTCCGATTCTTCACTTCTGGTTTACTGTATCCCTTAGACCTTCTTATTGACGATGAAACACAGAAATTGCATCCAAATTTAATACATAGGGAACAATGCCGACTTAAGTACAAGCGGACTGACACTCTAACTTTCGATGATTTGAACTTCTCCTGTGGGTCCAGTTTCAGATTCCGATGCTTCAATTCAGGTTTACTGTATCACTTGGACCTTCTTATTGACGATGAAACACAGAAATTATATCCGAATTTAATACAAAAGGCACAATGCCGACTTAAGTACAAGAGGACTGACACACTAAATTTCTATGGTTTGGACCTCTCCTGTGAGTCCAGTTTTAGATTCCGATGCTTCACTTCAGATTTACTGTATCCCTTGGACCTTCTTATTGACGATAAGGCACATAGCCGACTTAAGTACAAGAGGACTGACACTC